>NW_025335780.1:8703819-8745902 GCF_004798865.1 Varanus komodoensis
TTTCTCTCCTATTTCTTTTAAGAAATAATCCTGTTCCTTATTGAACTTCATGGGTTAAGTTAGGGAAATCACCATGGCTGACTTCAGAAAGCTGGAAAGGACTGACAGTTGTTTCATTTATTAAAATTCTATACCAGGAATTGGCCGAAGCCAATGCTCTCTGGTTGATTTGTTGTTGTTGTTGTGTACCCTCAACTCATCTCTGTCTTATGCTGACTGGATGGATGAAAGCCTCCAAAAGGGCCTGTTCTTGTCAGCCCTGCTCAGCTCGTGTTGGTTCAAAGCTGTGGCTTCCTTTATGGAGTCCACCCCTCGTGTGGTTGTTCTTCCCCTCCTCCTTCTGCCTTCAACTTCCCCTCGCATTTTCATCTTCTCCAGTGAGCTTTACCTTCTCATGATGTGCCCCAATAAAACCTTAAACATGCACTAGACATGCAAACCTATGAATGTACAACACAGAAGGAGGCATGAACTGCCTGTGGAGACCCACTCCCCATCAGAGGGCCGGCTGCAACTCTGGAGTTCTCTTATTGCCATCTGTCCTCATGTGATGGAAAACGCGAGGAGACAAAGCCAGGCCCTCCACCTGGCTTGCATCTTCCCTCCGCTGTTTCTTTGAGTCTCTTCAGCATCTGGGGATAGGGGAAGAAAATGCCCTCTAATTTTTGTGGTGCTCTCTTGGAGCATTGGAGAAGCTCCTTCCATTACTTGTTACACAATCGATGCAAGACAGCAGGGAGCTTCCACCAGTCTTTCCTAACTGCGAGAAGAAGCTCCGCGCAGCCTGGGCGCACGCACCCTCCCTCCCTCGGAGATGTTCCTTAATGAGAAGAGCCCAGGGCAATGGAGCTGCTCCCGGGGGCCTGCTGCCTGGGAGGAGCTGTGGTAAGCAGCTCCACCACCACAAAAGCAGTGGCAACATTTTCCATAACAGTTAAGCAAATGGATGTTGTCCTCTGTGGTCTTGTAGCTCTTACAGTAAGCTTCCTTTCCTGAAACATTCAAGCACTATTTCTAAAGCCTCTGAAGGTTTCAAAACTCGTCCACTTCATTCTTTTTAATGGGAGATGGATGCCTCCATAGCAGTGGGCAATTTTGGCCTAGCTGCAGGAGGCTTTTAGTGATTTATTTTCTCGTATTTATATCCATCTTTCCTCCAAAAATGATGACTTGTGATCATAAAATAGATCTTTAAAAATCACAGTTTTATATAACAATCAGATGAAAATAAAAACGGAACAAAGGACACAACAATGAGAGCCAGTGTGGTGTAGTGGTTAAGAGCACGGGACTGGGACTCAGACGATCTGGGTTCTAGTCCCCGCTTAGCCATGGAGCCAACTGGGTGACTCTGGGCCAGTCACAGACTCTCAGCCCAACCTACCTCACAGGGTTGTTGTTGTGGGGATAAGATGGAGGAGGAGAGATGATGTAAGCTGCCTTGAGCCCTTTGTAGGAAAAAGGCAGGATATATTGGAAAATAAATAAACAATGAAAGATTTTTTGGGCTTTGCCTGTGCTGATTTGGCTAGCCCTGATCTTAATGCTCTTCCCGCAAACCAGGAGCCAATACTGGCAAGGGGGCTAACTTAAACTGAGGAGGAAGGCAGAGCCCACAACTGCACTGACAAACCAGGGAGCAACATGAGCTGCTAAGCCATTAAATGCCCAATGGGATTCTGAGCGTCCACCCACCTCCTGGACCTCTCCAACTGCAGGATCTATGCCAGTTCACACCTTCCAGGCCAAATGTAGATTCAGACACAACCTGTGGTTGAAGTCCGTGTGTTTCTGAGCCTGCAATATGATTTGCAGACTGCAAACATGTGTTTTGCAGGACATGGAAAAGAGTGCATGAAAAGGGATGTCATTTGAAAAATGCTCACAAATACACTATAAACAATGGAATGCATACTTTGAAAGATAGACACAATTGATGCATGCATTTGGAAAGGTATGCAAGAAATGCGCATGGATTTTCATATGAAAAGAAGCAATGCTCACAATCTGATATGGGCTCAGGTTGAAACAAGCTTTGAGATGGAATTTGGGGGACTTTGGGGAGCTGGAATTTTGCCAGATTGCACATGCCTACACATCCAACATGATCTGGTACCCACATTATGATTGGGCACCCCTGTTGCAACATGCTAAGGCTGGCCCTCGGTGCAAAGACACCATCTCTCAAAGCACCGGTGCCTGGACACCCTGCCACCGTTACAAACCATTCACAGGGCTGAGGGCTCACATTTGATGCATGTCTCGGCGTTTTTCTGCGGTGGCCTTTGGAAAAGGAGGACTGTGCCGCATGACTTTGAAAGCGACAGATTTAAGCACAGAGCAGGGCTGCAGAGCCGCACCCGGGAGACGTCCCCGGGAAGATGCCGGCAGGGACTGGCTGCCCTTGGGGGATTGCTGGTTAACAGAGGGTGCCGTGTGCGGTGCAAATTCTACAGCCTGGCACCGGTCCCTGCAGCCAGGTGGGTGGGAGCCCTCTCACCTGGCTAAGCGCTGTCCGTCTGCGTGGCCGCTGCGAGAAGTGCCGCGGTGGGCAACTGTGCCGCCAGCGACCGGCCGACTCCGGTATGTCTGTGAAGCTGCATCTCAGTCATCCTTTCGCAAGAAGGGAGAGGAGCTCATGGGTAGAAAAAATGGACAGGCAGAAGAAAAGTGGATAGGCAGTTCATTTCCTTCATTTAAACCCATATTCCCCGACCCAGTGCCCTCTGGGGTGGTGGCCTACAACTCCCACCATCCCAACAGGCAGGCTGGGGATGGTGGGGATTGTAGTCCTGCACATCCAGAAGATGTCAGTTTGGCTGAGGCTAAGCCAGTTGGGCTTGTGTTGGTGGTGGTGGTATTATTATTGCTATTGTTCTTATTATTGTCGAAGTGACCTTATCTTGAACTTCACACAGCCAGAGAAAAAAATGTACCCAGCTCTGGTTTGCTCACCAGAGACGTGTTTTGTGCATTACTGTCAATTCCCAAAGTGCAGCCTAGCAACTGCCAATACTCAGGCGATTGTTCTGCCCCCCCCAAGGAGACAATGCAGATGATCCAGCTTTTCGTTCCAGTTTCCACTGCAAAAGTGCCGCACTCTCTTCTGGGTTGCTCACATTACCTGCTGGGCCTCCGGGCCTGCTCCTGAACTGGGGCTGGGATAGCATCTGGGAGGCCTCCTTGAAGCAAACCCTGCATGAAAGCGGGGGGGGGGGGGGGCTAGCAACGCCAGACCAAACAGCCAGTATGGAGTCGACCACATTCTCAAAGACAAACCGCCCAAGCTCTGAGCTGCTGACTTCTCTTTGACCATTCCCTCTTGATCTAAAAATTAGATGCAGTGGTTCAGTATTTAATGGTTGTTGAATTCAGCCTTTCATTTAGTAGAATCCTTTGGCGGTTGGTGAGAGGGGAAGCAGAATCCAGGTGTAGAAGGAGGAGCACCTGTTGCCCCAAAGGCCAAAAAGCATGACGTCGTTTTAAAGAAAATCTGGAGTGTTCCTAAAGTCCGCCCAGACGATTTCCCATGCCTTCTCTGTTTGAAGGCTGAATGATACCACCGGTATAAGCAGCAGCTTTGGAAAGGATTAATAAGACTACATGGCACAAATTGCTAATTCTTAATTGAAGGTTCTCTGTGTTGGGAAAGGGCTGCCATGTGGAGCTTCACAGGCAAGATTCCCATGCCAAGTTTTCCAGGGCCTTTGAACAACTTTCTCAGTCACGTCCTGAAGAAACCCTTTAGAGTCATATCCAAATCCCTCTCACATACAAATAAACTCCTTTCATATCTTCACTCCCCAAAACCATCTCTCAATATTTCAAGCATACCTTTACCAATTGTTCTGTTTTCATTATCCTAGAAGATATAATGAAAACGAGCTATTAGGAACTCAAAGCTGCGGCGTTTATGCATTTTTCAATGGCCCTATATATTACAGGCTGAGCGATTTAGAAAACTGCAGCAGAAATTGCAAAACATGCCATTGGAAAACAAATTATGCAGCTACACTATATTAACAGAGCACAACATTCAAGAGGAGTTGCTTTAAATATTGAACTGCAGTGTACAATATTTTCCCCTGCTTAAAAAGGCTTGTGAGATTGAATATTCAGACAAGGAATTGTGCAACAAAAGACCACAGCAGGTTACCTTGGGGTTTCTCAATGCTTAGGGGAGATGATATGTTATCCTATGTTTTTCCTGGTTCCTTTGGAAGCCAGGGGAGGAGCGGACAAGGTGTTTGAACATGAAATGTAGAATTTTGTTCTGAGTGAGCAGAAAGCATTCTTACCTGTGTGGGGCTTACACCACCTACCATATCTTCTCACACTGCCCTGTAACACTCACCTTAGGCTCTTCTCCAACTATCCTCACCAAATGGATCATGACAGGTGGCCATGAAGGTCAGGGGCCTTTCAGTGGCGGCACCTAGGCTTGGAATTTCTTCTCACTAAAGCTGTCCCGGTTCCTACTTTGACAGCCTTCTGGTGCAGATAAAGACCTGTTTATCCTTCCAGGCCTTTTAAACGATGAAAATAATGTTATGTTGCTTCATTCCATAGTATATGACATTTCCTCCCTCCCTTTAAACTGGTATAGTCTACTGTCTCTAAACTGTACTGTCTTTCTCTTCGGATCTGTTTCAGAGCCATCTGTTATTGTTACCATGACTGTTACTGTGAAGATTTGGCTATCGTTTAGTTGCATTTTACTGCAATCGTCTTTTGTTGCAATCTGCAATTCTGTACCCACCTATGTAGAAAGAAGCCCCATTGACTTCACTGGGCCCCCTTGCACTACAAAATACATGCCCATCTGCTGCAAGGGGCGCTATGGAATAGTGAGCAACCTCACAGGCAAACGGGGCTTTTGCTTTGAGTTTCCGGTCTGCCATGTACCGTGCATGTAAAACAGACTTTTCACTGAGGGCCTTAATTAGGCAGAGGGAGGGTGACGGAAGGTGGTCCAGAGTGGTGGGAAGTCTCAGCAGCAAGACTGTTGCTTCTCCCCTAGTCCTCACGCAAAAGGATAATTTGCAGCTCACTTGCTTTGGGAGTGAGAAACAGACGCTCACCTTCCTTTGATTTTCTACTCACTGTTTCTGACGCTGCTGGCGCCACAGTCAGCTAAAGGCCATCACCGCTTCCCTCCCTCCTGGCTCCTCCGAAGGCTGGGCTGACAGACCAGCTGAGCTCATGAGCCTGAAGAGCAGCCTCTCGCTCTTTCCTCTGCCATTTGAAAGGAGAAAGGGGCACCCATCCCACCTTCCCATCCCTTCCACTCATGTGCTAGTGCACAATGCTTCCCGATTAATTTTTTCAAAGCAGAACGTGTTCTGTCCTTCTCTCCTTCCCCGCACTCAGGGCCGGTTCCCTGGGACATCTGTGTCTTTCTTCTACTCCGGAGGAGTCCAATATGGTGCAATGGTTACCCTTTTGCAGGCAGGGTTGTGCTTGTCGGGGCAGCACACCCATCCATATGAAGCGCCTATGTCCTGAGTACTGTTCATTTCTGAAAGGCAGCCAGAGAACTGCTGTTGCAGAAGTGCTGGTGAATTGTCTAAATGAATGGAACGAGCGGCACCATCTACACTGAAGCAGCCTGGCTTGTCCAGAGCGCAGATCGCATAGTCATCTGAAAATATGCTGTGACTCCTGGACCCTTCTTCCAAGCCGGCACCCTGCATACGTGAGTGATCTTCTTCCGATGTCTCAAGGAGGCGGCATCTTGCCCTGCATTCGGCAACCTCTTTCCCCAAACGAGCAGGGGGGTTGAGCAGGTATTTGAAGAATCCCATCACAGCCGTCTATACCTCTACAGGAGAAGCTTCCTCACTGTCGGAGCAATACGGCAGTGGAACCTGCCTGGAGAGGAGGTGGGCTCTCCTACACTGGAGACCTTCAAAAAGAAACTGGGCAGCCACCTGAGTGGGACTGGGTAAATGCTTCCTGCAACAGCGGGGGTTGACCCAATGGCCTTCATGGCCCTTTCCAACTCTGTTATTCTATTCCAGGTTTCATTACTATACTGCCTTGGGGTGCTGGAATATATCAACAAAATTCAGTATATGCATGACCAAAGGAGGCATCACATAACAGAGCTTAACACATGTCTTGGTCTCTCTATAACCGATTAGGAAACATGGGTGGAGAGCTTTACTATGCAGACACTTCCCACATCGGCAACTTTAATCCCGATCTTCACAGGTTTCATTGAATTTACCAGTTCTCCCTCTTTGAATTGAGGTTTCCTCTTCCCCAGCAGAATGATCTGAACGGAGAAGTTGTATGTCACATTTTCAACTCTGTTGCCATGCCAATTTCTAGAAACGAAGGACAACGCAAGTCAGAGCTTGCAAGTTGTGGCCTTTGTTAATTCTGCTTTGAGAACTTGCATGCCCTGACCACGCTGCCTGTGTTCCTACAAACACAGGGTATTTCCTTTAGGCCTCAATGCCAGCTGCTGAATTAAGCCCTCCATTCGGAAACAATAGGACTGTTCGCACATCACGTCAATTCACCCTGGTGATTAACCACAGTACGAGGGTTGAAACAACCCATGATGTCCCCAACAGATGATCAGGCTCATTCTGGATTGTTGGCCCACTTCCTCCCCCTTCTCCCCCAGTCCTCTTACTGGTATGTCCCAGTCAAAAACCCCTTTAAAAGGGAGAAGGAGAAAGGAGAGGCATTGGCAGTTGCCTGGATGCTGCTTGGAAAGAGCTGCAAGTGACAGGATCTCTCAGTAACAGATTCCCCATACCAATGAGGGATCGGTGAGGTGACAATCCACTGTGGGTAGCACAACCCCCACAAAACCCCTTGCTACCCATGAACAACCATCCTGGGGAAATCAGTCTGGGTTCACACGACCCAGCCCACGAGGGCTTATCCTGCCATGCAAACCTAGTCAAAGGACCATCTTGCCTTCTCACAGCTTGGGCTTGGATCAGAGAGGAAGTGGCAATGAGCCAGAAATGGTTCTCAAACTGCAGGGCTGGGAATGCCCAGGGGTAACTAGGAACATAAATATCCACACTTGGAAGCATTTTGTTGTGCTGGACGAGATGAGGAAGAAGCATCCTGCTTTTTTGTTTTCTCCCCAGTGAATATTCCACTGGGCTTCTCTCTATTCCAGGATTCCCCAACAGTCCGAAAGATCCATGCTAATTCCATTGAAGGCATCGGCAGACCTTTCAGGCAATTCACTGAGAAGCACTTTCAGCCTGAGTCTAAAACGTAGAGTGCAAATATATGGGCAGAAAGGGAGTTAAACTAAAAAGAAAATGCTATGTGGTCAAACAAGGGATGTATCACTTTGAGATTTTCCCCCCTTTCCTTTTAAACTGTTTTGGTCTGGACTCTTTAGAGGGGTTTTTATTGTTGTTATTTTAAGAACAGTCTGGTTTAGATATCTCATTAATCTTAAAAGCATACAGGAGATGGGTCTGAGTGCTGGATGATATTGACCAAGCTATAACAGAGGGTTAGAGAACTTTCAGCCCAGGGCCAAATCTGGACCTCTTGGATCCAAATCATTCCTCCACCGCTACCACCGCCTCCTTTTCCCAACCATTGAACTTGTGGGGCTTTCCCAGCTTTTATGACATTGGCCCTCCTACCACTTTCTGAAAGGGTGAACGTGATGCTAAAATGTGCTGGCCTTTGCTCCTGCCCCTCTCAGGCTGTCCCAGAGTGGAATTCAGTTCTCAGACTGAAAGTGTTTCTACACCCCTGAATAAAAGAGCGACGTTGGCCATATCAAGTATGGAGGACCGTGTTTCCCAACTCAAAACTGAAGGCTTTGCTTTGCACTCAAAAAGAACAGCCACTTTTGCTTCCATTTCTGTCTGCTCCCAGAAAATTAAGGTATGCCCTACAGTTAAAAGATGAGCCGATTAAAATATGCCCTCAGCATCTAACACTCCCATTGGTTTGGGCCTGAGGAATGCAAAAGCACGATGGTTTGTGAGGCACTGGCTGTCTGTTCACTCTCCACAAGCTGAACTGAAGGCTGCATTGCTGAATTACCCCCACTTCAGGATGAGCTGAAATTACCTTTAAATGAATCTTGCAGGGAATGAATGGGCTTCATTGTGTCAAATACTTCAGCCCCTATCATGACACCTGAGGCTGTTTTGAATAATCATATTCAGCCTCATAATACACACACAAGCATCTTGAACACATCTCCTCATGTCAGGAGAGAAAATCCAAGAAGTCTTCCATTCAATATAGTTTGCCAGCTATACTGAGAAATAGGGTTAACAGCTTCTGAACAAGCAAGGATGTGAAGACAACTTCAATCTATAGTTTCATATTCTGGGTTTGTTCCTAAGTTGTTTTTCCCTGCTCAGATGACATGACTTGATGCGCCCAGTGGCTTATTGAAATTAGGGCACATGACCGAATGATCTGAATAATCACGGTCTGGGTTCATTTTGTTGAATTGTCCAGGCCTGGGCAGTTTGACTTGTTGGCGGGGACAACAATGCTCCAAGAACCCTATGACAAGCCACAATGGCTTCTTCCATCACACACACTGGCCAGGTATAAGGTTATGATGGAAAACATCTTCGTTTGGCCAGTGGAGGATAGAAGGGGAAGTGTGGAAGTTTGAATGGCTCATTGATATCTTGTCTTAGGAAACTATGATCATCCAAGCGCTGGCATAGTTTGCAAGGGATTGTTTTAAAATGTAGTGCCAGATTACCTATTGTATGAGGACTACTTGGTTAAAAGTGCTGACTTAAAAGACAAAACTTTGAAGGCTGAGATTTTTCTTTTTTTGAAAGATTCTAGGTGCTCTTCTTTTTTCAATAGTACACTGCCACTCTTAGCATTCTAATGATTCCCAGGCATGTATTCATAGCTACACAAAAGCATCTATTACCATATTAACTAATGTATATATGCTCCAATTTTCTCCATTTGTTCTTGTGGTTTTTAGAATGCTATTATTTCTCACACCAGTAAATGCATGAGAAAATAAAGTAATAAAATAAGGTCATAAAAATGAGTTTTCTTCACGTGGATTTACAACTTTATATATAAAATGTCTTGAAATGATATTAACATAAATATACTTTTTCATATGAGTGCAAAGATGAGTGGAATTTCATTTCTGCAGACTGGATTACTTGTCACACAACCTATTATAAACAATGAAAATGCTGATAAAACAGCCCCCCCCCCTTCTTATCGTGTGGCAGGGGCAGAGATCAGTCAGCAATGGGCATCAAAACAAAACTGAGTTTCCAGATGGCAATATGGAGAACTTTTAATGAGTGCAATGAGGAGAATAAGGAGCAATGAGTTTAAAAAGCAGGAAGCTAACTTCTAATTAGGAAGCACACAATTATCATTCTGTTTCCTTATAAATCTGTTTATTTATGTATTTATCTGAATCCTGTTAACCCAGCACTTTAGACTGAAATATCAGTAATGAGACGAATACCAGTACTAACCTGACTTCTAAGCCAAGCAAGGGTGTGGACTAAAAGGTAGATCTGACTCCACAGAATAGTCAAATGATTTATCGCATTTTTGACTCTTGGTTTTTTAACCATAAAAAGGGCATGCATCTCTCTCTCTCTCCCCTCCATGCCCCAAATTATACTACTGAATTGAAGAAAACTTGAGGCAACAGGAGTGAGGTTTTGTGTGGAGGAACTGAGTTCCATTCACTTCTAGTCCGCCTGGCGCCGTCGTTATCTGTTTTTCAATGCCAGGCTAAGACCTTTTTATGTAAAACTTGTTTTAATTGTTAATTTATTGGTTATTTATAGGATTTTAAATCTTTTAAGTCAAGCTGCACCGGGTTTTAATATTTTTATTGTACAATTTGTTATATTTGTATATTTTGTTCTTGTTGTGAGCCGCCCCGAGGCTTTGTTGCAATGGGGGTGGCATAAAAATGTTTTAAATAAAATAAATAATAAATAGTCCTCAAAACAAATTTGGAGGAACAGAATTCTGTAATTCAGGTACCATTCCTTTTGTGACAAACTCCAGTTAGAGCTCAGGATTCCGGGAATAATAAAATAGGTGCCACAAGCCTGAAATCTGCCCACCCATTCTGTAAAAAGCACAGTATAACGGGAAAGGGAGCTGTGCGGAGTGTTCCAGCATTAGTTCTGAGTTGCAAAGTCCTCATAAAGACCAGAAACGGTTCGTGGAGTGGAGAAGCCAGAAGCTGTTGGCCTTGGGTGAGGTGCCCTGGCTCGTTTTGTTCCTTCGGCTCAGCCTGATGTCATGGCAGCTGTCGCACTGATGAAGCAAAGCGACTTGGATGCTGCTTCACCTTTGGTACTGGCTCCCCGCCTGCCTCCAGATTTCTTGAAAGCCCTTGCAGCACGATGTTGAAAGGACTCCCCATATGCCTATCCATATACGGAGAACTTCAGCAGCGCCCCGTCACCCAGCCCCCACGAGAGGGACCTTTCAGCTCCATTGCCTTGTTCTCCCTGGCAAGACACTTCCAGAGGCTGCATTGATGTGACCTTGTTTTCTCACCTTCCATTGTTTAAAACCAGTTGTTATTTCATCTTTTTCATTTGCTAATTTTAGTTGGCTGCTGTATGTTTTCATGTTGTTATTTTAACTAACACTTCTGTAAACCACTTGAGGAGCATGCTGAAGAGCCAGGTTAAAGAAAGCAAGCAAGAAAGAAAGAAACCTAGAATAAAATGCATACGCAAAAGCTATTTGAAAATCATGTCATAGCAAATAATGGACTCAATCATGTAGGCCTGTATGAGGGCTAAACCAGAGACAACATTGCATGCAAGATGCAGGTGTATAAATACAAGCAGAATCAGCAGTTGGGTCCAATAATTAAAGGGAAAGATAAGACGTGGAGGAAGAATTTTCTCTCCTGGGTGGGTTCTGAGGAAAGTCCCTCCTCTGAAGCCAATATATACTTTGGGAGGAAATTTCCCTTGGCACCTCTCCATACCTGCCTGTTGTAATGTGCCATCAAGTCATCTCCAACTTACAGCAAATGCCCTCTCCAGGACATCCCTGCTTGGTTGTTCTAAATCCAAGGCTGTGGCTTCCTGTATGGAGTCAATCCATCTCACATTTGATCTTCCTTTTCTTCTTCTGCCCTTGACTTCCCCTAACATGATTGTCTTCCTAGGGAATCTTGCCTCCTCATTGCCCCAGTGTCAGGATCTGAGGCAGCTTCAGGACTCCCTCTGCTGGCCAAAGGCCAAAACAACAGGATTGGACCCACAGCCTACTACAGCTATCAGGGCCCTTCCATGTGGCACCTGGTTGCCCTCCAGAAGCCGCCTCAATAATGAAGGTCTCCTGACTTGTTGTGGTGCTCCAGTGCGCCCATTTCTACTCCTGCACCTGCTCCAAAGGTATCCTTTCCTTGTGTGAACTCTCTGGCTCTTGACTCCTGGTTTGTGTTTACTTACTTTTGGCTTGGAATTTGGATTGGACATTGATTGCTGTGTTGGGTTAAGGTGCCTGGGTCCTGGTGTTCAACCTGCTGCTCATGTCCTGGACCATGACACTTGGGTACAATGGCCTCGTTTTTGTCATGTTTGCTTTTAGGGAAAGTTCTGGCTTGATTTGATCTGGGAGCTGCTTGTTCTGCTTTCTGTAGATCCAAGGATTTGCAAAGATCTTCTCCAGCACCATGTTTGGAATGCAGCCATTTCCCCCATAAGCTTTCTTCACTGGCCGGCTTTCACACCTATACGCAATGACTGGGAATCTGATAGCATGAATGATCTTGCCCTTGGTCTCCAGTGAAGCATCCTTTAACTTGGGGATATTTTCTACTTTCTTCATTGCTGCCCTTCTTTGAATCTCTTGACTGCTGCCTCCCTCTGAAATGGTGACTGAGTCAAGATAGACGCTTCCTTTCACTATTCATTATCTTGATTTTTCCTTTCTGAACATTAAAGTTCTGTAATTCCTCTGTAGTCATGATTTTTGCTTTCTCTGACCTGCTCAGGTCCGATTAATTAATTATTATTTGCATTTTAAAGACCCCTGCAGCCTCAATACAAAGTGCACTTAAAGTATAGTCTAGTTGGGCCCTCATTTCAAACTGAAGATAGGAGAACTTTTTTCCAACATACAAAACGCACTTCATTGCATATAGCCTGTGAAAGAATTATCTTGGCCTTCTTTATGGAATAACAGTCTGACTCAGAGAGGAGTCCCTGACAGAATGTCCATCTCCCTAATCTAGCACTGCAACACCAAATGAAAGTGCATTATCCATCGGCTCCTGGGCGACAGAGCCTGCCGCACCAGGCATCTTGTCGGTCTACATGAGGTGTCAGTTGTCCTCAGCTCCTTGCTGTGACAACATTCTCCCATAACAGTCCAAACAGGAAAGCTTCAGTCACCAGGGTTCCGTCTAAACATGCCTTCAGCTTCTGCTTTGACTTTACCTGCTGTGACCTCATCTATTTTGTCTGGGTTTCTCTTCCCTGCGTCGACCTTTCTGCTACAATTTGACTTTACCTACCTTGACTGGACTTTAGCTTCTTTCACTGGACTCTATCAGATGTTACTGGACCACAGAATATAGTACCCACAACACTAATTATTCATTGAAAGCACCATGGCCACGTTAATCATAATCAGTACTTTAGGTTTACACTTTCCTGCTCATCCTTAAATTGCTAGATAAATTTCTTTGAATGTTGCAGAAAATACGTGTAAGCCTTTTAATACATGATTAATAAATGAGCAAGTGTCGAAATCCAGCACTTGCAGCTCATGCCCTGCCAAGCAACCCATGAGGCAAGAGTTGCATCTCCTGACCAGGAGGCTGCCACCCCGTCCCTGCTGCCCCCGGTAGAAAACAAAAGCAGGTGCTGCATTGAACCTCCTGGTGAGGCACCGAGTGTGGTATGAGGGCATGTCCAGGACCCAAAATGTGCTCGCCTAGCTAAGAAAATGCCGTGTTAAGAGCCAATCCCAAAAAGCTAGCTCTGTAGTGGACTGATGACCTTCAGAAGTCTCACCATATTTGCAGGTTGCAACAGAAACAACAGAATTTTATATCTCATTAATACGTGCCCCAAGATGCCTCATTATGCAGTCTCTAGAAATCCTTGGAGTCAATAAAAAGCCATTGGTAATTTCCCAGCTTTCCCCTTTTGTATTACTATACAATATGAGATATGTTTACTGTGCGATTATGCATGGCAAATCTTGGCTCTTAAACAGTGAGCCATCTGCAATATTCATCTGCGTAGCCAAAACTAGCAAAACTCTTGCCTGCAAAACAAGGTAGTGCACAAGGTTATTCAAAGGAAGCAGAATAGAACTAAGTCGTATGGGACATACAGAATTTCTTTAAAATCAAGGTATTTGAGGGAGGCAAAGGGGGTTCTTGCCAAAGACAAAAGAGAAAGCAAGCACAGACTAGCAAACGGATGCAAGCCTCAGAGTAATGCTTAGGAAATTGGCCAGCAGCCCAGACTTTAGGTACTTCTTCAAACATGCTGATGTTCTGGACCAGATTATTGAAAGGGCAAACGAGGACAAGGCAGAATCCAGCAAGCTCTGTAGGTGTGCAATATCCATTCGTGCTGTTGCTGCTGTTGTTGTGTATGAAGATGACACACAACTCAAAACAGGATAATCTTCCGTTCCGAGCAGGCCGTCTTGGCATCCTGCTTGACTCTCACTGAAAGGACGCTTGGTGCTTTCTGCTCACATTTTTTGGAAAGGGTGGACAGTACATCTTAAAATGACCATTTCCCTTCCCTTCCACCTCCTAGAATATTCTAAGTGCCCGCAGGAGTCTTCTGTAAGATCCAAGAGGCGGACTCCAGTCACTGTGGCTGTCTTCTTTATTATTATTATTATTATTATTATTATTATTATTATTATTATAACATTTCTATGCCGCCCCTTGCCGAAACCTCGGGGCGGTGCCGAAACCTCGGGGCGGATCAGAAGTGGGCGGTCTGATGCCCTCCAGATGTTTTGGAATACAATGCATGGCACCTCCAATCATTCGCCAGGGATGCTGATGCAACTTTTAGTCCAACAAATCTGGAGGGCATTCCTGCAGGGTGGTTCCTCACAGCACTTGTCCTCGAGGCAAGCACTATTGGTCTGGGGTTCTTTTTCTCCCTATAAGAATCTCCAAAGCCCAAGGATCTGAAATTACTTCATTAATTTCTTAGATTTACGTTCTGCCTTTTTTCTTCCAATGTACTCAGAGCAGCTCACATAATTCTTCTCCTGCTGCTCTCAATCTTATTCCCACAACACCAACCCTGTGGTGTAGGTTGGGCTGAGAGTCTGTGACCTGCCCAAAGTCACCCAGTTGGCTCCATGAACGAGTGGGGACTAGAACCACCCAGATCACCTGAGTCCCAGTCCCATGCTCTTCACCACTGCACCACACTGCTTTGAGCCTTTTCGTCCTGCTCGACTTTAATTGCATTAGTGGACCAAAATGGGAAGTGCTATCCCCAGCCATGAATCATGGCAGTTGCAAACTTCTGCACATCCAACTGGGGATTTTCACGGAATTAAGTGACTCAAGATTCAGAAGTACAAGACTGGGCTGTGAGTGATGCTAGGCAAGCCATAAGAAGCCACCCACCTTCTTCGGGATGCTTGGATGGCCTTCCCCAGGAAGGCCTCATGGGGAAGTGCGGAACATGCAGCGATAGGCTAAGTGATGCTGGCATTTTAAGGCACCATTTCTGGGACAAGCGCTGAGCCCTTCCCTGCAGGTGGAGGGCTTGCCGTGGCTCATGGCTTATTTTTCATTCTGCTGTGAAGTGCAGCTGGAGGAGGGGTGGGGGAGAACAGCTATGAAATTTACCATACATACAGCTGCAAGACCAGCTAGGAACTTCCAGCTGAAGAATTCGTTGGTTGGTTCGAGTCAAGATGCAAAATGCATCCTTTCTCACTTTTTCGCCCTTATAAGGCACCACATCACAATGCCTCAAGGGCAGCTGATGGCACAAAAGATCAAAGTCTCCTCCCACCCAATTCTTCTAAGTTCTGCTGTACGGCCAGGACTCTCCATGTTCTCAAGCCCCGCAGCTTCCACACCCATCTACCTACTTCAGTCCTGCAACAAGGCCTGTCAGTGGCCGGCCCAAGGCCACTTAGTAGGCTCAGATCTCCCAAGCCCTAGCCCAGCACCCTCGCCGCTAAGCCACACTGGTCCTCTCTGCCCTAGATCCACATTTCCATCAGAGGCTCTGTTCAGCTATCTGTCTGTACGAACCAACATTTCCTGGGCACCTGGTTTTCATTCTGGTCCTCACTTTGCTCCGCTTCCTTTAGCCAACTTATTTTTCTTGGCCTTCAGGTCCTAAAATCTCTTCCCACCTCTGTCCTGTATCGCGAAGATTTTCCGTAAGAGTTTTTTGTGAGTTGCCAGCCCAATTGATGACTTCCCCTTCTCTTACAGATAATGGACTGCAAATGTCTGGACAGGTCTGCATCACACCAGCTCAGCCAATCAGCATCAAGTGCTTCATCATAACAAGCAGGATATAGATAGATAACATCCCCGTGGGCCTATGCTAGCAAAATATTTACACGTAACTGGATTTGTGAATGGCTTGCTTGCTTGCTGGTCTGTTACAGACTTTTGGAAAGCGAAGCAGACTTTCTTGATGTTGATTTTGTCAGTACATTTCGGGCAAGAGAAATTGTAAGTTGAAGCATGTTAATTCAGAATTGAGCCTTGCAGAGTTCTCTGTGAGACAGGGCTTGGCAAATAAGCAGCGAACTGCAACCAGCATAATTGGGATTCAGTACTAAGCACACGTTTATCTGAGAAAGCCGGCACAGGGCTGTGCTGTCTTTCAGTCGGCCCCATTTGCTCCCCTTTGCTGTGTCCCTGAGCAGTTTTAAAGGACTCAGCTACACAGAGAACAGTGAGATTTACTTCCCAGTATATCATGAATGACTTAGGTCCGCATTGATTTCAACAGTAATTTCTTTATTGCAATTATTTATGACCTGCCATTCAGGATACAAAGCCTTCTGAGGTGACTTGCAAGTAATGAAAAGATATAAAGTAATAAAAGGACAATAAAACATTAAAATTGAACTGTGCAGAAGGGTCCTTCCCAGAAGGCAGCTGGTGATAAAGGCTGGTGCAGAAATACAGTGGAGAAGCTGCCCGAGGCTAACCATTCCCTCCCTCTCTCCTCCCCGTTGCTGGGTCTAGATCTAAGCCAAGATTCCTATTGTGATTATGGTTAATACACATTTCTGCATCTGTGCAGCAGCCACTAAGCCTTTCCCAAGATTTCCAGCTTAAATGCACAATCCTAGGCACATTTGCTCAGAAATAAGTTACTTCCAGGTACCTATTTCCAGGTAAGTGTGTGCAGGAATACAGCATGAAATTGTATCAGTACAGCTGTAATTCTGAACAGGTTTACAACCCTACATATGTCAGCTTAAGAGTAAGTCCCAAGAAACTGGGTGCATTATAGCACTGGGCTTACTTCTGAGTAGGATTCCAACCCTCTGCATGTTTAGATAGAAAACGTTCCTCAAGTCACAGCATGCCTGAGGCACAAGTGCTGGAAATTGTAGGATCTTTTCTACCTAAACAGGCACTGAATTGCACCTGAAGTGCATTTAGAATTCAGTAGCAGGCTTGCTTGCTTGCTTGCTTGCTTGCTTATTTATTTAAAACTTTTTTAGACTGTCGCTTACCATAGCCTCAGGATGGTTCAACAGTAAGACTAAAATAAAATAAAACACAGCATCCTAATCAAATTCTTAATCAGTCAACAATAAAACCCATATTAAAGTAACAGTCAAACCTTAAAATATTGGGAAAATAAAAAGGTTTTAGCATGGTGCTGAAAAGAATAAAGTGATTTATGATTGTCAAGTAACCCTAATTAATTTAGTGAGACCCCCATCTAAGTAAATAAGTTTAGGATCAGGCCGAAGTGATGGGCTTCTCTACTTCAGACGTATAATCTGGCATTTTACTAAACCGTTTTCTATCTTCTTTGTGGGAAGATTGGAGTTTTCTTTTCCGTTTTCTTTCTTCACCTTCCCATATGATCCATCACACAACACCAGGTGGCGCTGTGCTATAGATTGGAATTGCCTGTATATATATCGGCTCAAGACTTCTGATGACGGTGGCCTCCAGGATAATGGGAAACACTGGAGAAGTCCTGGGAGGAGGACAAAATAATGGAAACAGCTCACAAACTTCTGCGACTGAGGGATGAGGAATGCACAATCAGTGCCTTGTGGAGAGATCCCACTAGTACCCATGGATGATTAATTGAAACAAAGCCAAAGATTCCCTTTAGGTGAGGAAGACAATGA
Organism: Varanus komodoensis; assembly: GCF_004798865.1. Lineage (NCBI taxonomy): Eukaryota > Metazoa > Chordata > Lepidosauria > Squamata > Varanidae > Varanus > Varanus komodoensis. Next base: position 8,721,142 of record NW_025335780.1, read on the forward strand.
CTGTGGTATTGAGAGGCAGAAAAGAGCGGTGCAGGGCATAGCTGGATTAGAGAAGGGAGTTAAACGAAAATGTTTCAAATGTTTATTTGCCTCTCTGACTCTCATTTTTAATGAGTAATGCCTCCTCTTTGTAATTTGATAGTTTTAGCAGGCAGTGCTATGGCAACCAGGCTGGGAGGGAGGGAGGGAGGGAGGGAGGGGCGGAGGGGAGGCGTTGCTTAGCAACACTGAAGCGTTCGTTGTTGGGCAGATCCAGGTTTAAAGCAGCAACATCCTCCTGCCCCCCCCCCGCTTCTTTTTCAGTGTCGATGCTTCAAACATCAGAACATGAAAATGTGTTTTAATTTAAAACAATAACCAAAAAGCCTGCCACAGGTTAGTCCAACGGGAGGAAGAAAAGGACCTAGGACATCATGTTAAATATAAGTTGCCCTTCTGATGTTACCAAATATCTGCATCAAAAGGTGTTTTGATTCATCAGTCTGTAAGAATTGCTGGTTTTAAAACCCCTGCAGGTCCACACAGGAAGTGGCACTGTGTCTGCACTTTGGGCTTTTGTCCAAGATTCGACTTGCAGCACTGAGAAAAGGGTGTTTGCATGACACCATGAATTGTCCAGTCCAGACATGCATCCCCCATGATCTATGCAGCCAGCTTCTGACAGCACCAGTCGCCCAGCAGTTGCTTGAATTTACATACACACCTCCACCCTCCTCATGATGCCCAAATGGAATGTGACCACCTTTCGAGGGCCTGATTAGGCACAGATTATTTCAGTCGTGCACGGAGTGCGTGAGGAAAAGAGTGTTTGTGTCTTTGATGACAGACACAAACACATGTCATCATCCGATCACTTTGTGTGTGCCAAATGCAGCCTGGAGGGTGATCATGTACGCCTAGAAGTCATATCTGGCGCATCAAGACCTTGACTGGCTCAGTTTGGCATTTCCTGTTAGCTGGTATGAAATGCTGGCCTGGAATAACTCCCCTTATCACAATACAAACAAACCTGGTTTGAACTGATATGCATGATTCAGGAATGCTAGAAGTCAAAGGGAAAGAAGGAATCTTGCAAGCCCATCCTTTGCTTTTAGGGCATATCTTTCTGTAAAGCTTGCATTTGCTGGCTGTTAAATTCCATACCACCAGCAACAAGGTGTTCACCCCCACCCTAATCATTTGGCTGGATCTGAGTATGCTTATTTTTTCAATATGTATAAATCTTCCGTACGGTCAAGGCCCTCTCTTGTTGGTGGGTCACATACAGAATATGCTAACCACAATTAGAACTATTCAAAATGAAAAGCAGCAGCCATTGTTTAAAAGGACAAAATCCAGCACAAAGCACATTTTATGTAAAAGCAGATTGAAATAAAACAATCCTTGAGATTCAGTTAAAATGGATAAATATGGGGATATACACATCTCCCCTGGGAATAATGAGTTCCACAAATATGGGACCATCATCAGAAAGGCCCTGTTGACCACCAACTGAACAGAGCCCAACTACAGGCCTGCGAAGAGAGCCTCACACTAGCCTGGTCCCAAAATTTTTAGTGCTTGCAGGCCAGAAACACCAGCAAGAGGACCGGAAAGAGATATTGTGCAGGAACATCTGGCAGACGGGGACGTACTTGCAGAACATCTGTCCCACCCTGGTCCGTCCTACACTTGACCTGAGCAGAGCTGGGAACCATGGCAGACATAAGGCTGGGCTCATTTGGTACCATGATTCCAAAAAAAGAGCATCTATAAATGAATCTGTACATTTGATGCTACTATTGGACAAACCACTTTGAGAACCGTTATGTTAGACGAGGAGAAGAAACAACTATCAGGATGTTTTCCGATCCCTGGAAAATCTTGCCAATTCGTAAAGTGAGAAGTATCTTTTTCTCTCCAGTACCAGCACACCAGCTACTATTGTTCCCAGGGTCTCTCCCCCACACATCCACGCAATGAAAGTTTTGTCCAAGAGTGGCCTACACAGCCCTATTAAGGGAGATCATTTACAATGTTGGCTCATGATCCTTTGTAACAAGAAACAAGCACCCTAAAATGACTTGTCTCCCTCATTTTCTCACAAGCGTGCTTTTGCTTGGTCAAGCCGATATTTATCTGTGTTGTGGGAAGGTCAGGAGCTTTGTGTTTGTTTATATTTTAAAACCATGTTCTGGGAAGTGATTAAACTCATATCTGAAATCATGAACAAAGCGAGTAACAGCATCAGTCCCGTTAAAGCACAAAGTAATTTGCTTCATTTGTCTTGCAGGTCTGTTGGGCTGCTGTTGCCTCTTTCTCCTTGCAGAACATCTGGTTGGATCATGTTGCACTGACATGGGAATTCTGACCTTCTGACACACATTTGCAGGAAAGCTTTGATCCCTTGATCGATCAATGCATTGTGGAGCTTAAGCATTTCATCTGATGTCTCTCTCTGCTGGTTACTTTGGGCCCAACACAGTTCTCAGTCTCCCACCTTACAGGGTTGTTGTGAGGCTGAACCAGAGGATCATGTATATTTTCTTGGCCTCTAAAGGAAAGGCAGGATATAAACCCAGCAATGAAATCCGTGTCCATGGCAGTCCTCATGTTCTCTTCCTGACGCTCGAAATGTCATTGAGAAAAGAGGATTGTAGGCATCACCGAAATCTGAGTGCCACAAGCTAATGCTGCAGGAAGTGTGGGTCACCTGCCCGAGAAAGGAGGCCAATGATGTTGCAGCTTTGCAGTGGATGATGAAACCTGAGACAATCATGAAGCACATTTGAATTTATCTGATTCAAGCAATATTACCAACACCCAGGCACTGGAGGGGAAGTCTCTCCCCTTGCCTTTCTCCCATCAGGAGACACACGTCATATCTATGGAACGCGCTCCCCAGAGAGGTCCGCCTGGCGCCGTCGTTATTTGTTTTTCAGCGCCAGGCGAAGACCTTTTTATTTAAACGTCATTTTAATTGTTAATATTATTTGCTTATTTTATCTGGCCAGAGCGACTTATTTTATATTGTTAATTTGTTTTATATTTTTAATGTATTATATTTTAATTTATGTTGTGAGCCGCCCTGAGGCTTCAGCGAATGGGGCGGCATAGAAATGTTTTAAATAAATAGATAGATAGATAGATAGATAGATAGATAGATAGATAGATATCTTATGAAGATCTGCCACTGCCCATTTCATGCATCTGCTAACAGTTTATCAAAAGTAAGGTCATCCCACCACAGCATTTGTCATTCTTGAAGTGGTCCAGGTGTTCCACTTCAAGCACTTTCTGGCAAAGGCTATGCTCATGGATGGGCCACCAACCCTGAAGCTCCAAAAGGCTGTGCTCATGGATGACTTTCATGGGGCCCCCTGAATCCCTGGGAATCTGTAGGAGGCATTGTGTGTATCTTTGAAGAATATCTTTAAAATGTGTGCACTGTAGAGTAAATGTGAATTTGTATATGCAAATCTGTGGGGAGTTGGTTTTGTTTTGGATTATAGAGTCCCTAGCACAGACCCTGATTCTGGGGCAGGGTCTGACAGCTGGGGTAATACCTGGGATCCCCACCACTGACTGTCATGGATTTGTTGGAACTTGTGTGCCAAACCTACTCATGTACACCTAAACATATGTAGGATCCCACATTTATGGTGCACAGACCTCACTGAAATCTAGAATTACTGCTTGGATAGGGCTGAAAGACCCCGTTGCTCGCAAGAATCGTCTGCAATAGCAAATGGCAGGCAATGCATTTGGCCTTCCTTTGGCCTGCACATTATTGAATCATTCATCATCTGGGAGGCAGTGATGACTGTGATCAGGGTTTCCTTTTCCAGCTTTCCATCTGCAAGGGAAATGGTTTGACTCCAAGAACGTCCAATGCAGCGGGGCGTGTGGTTTGGTCTTCCAAAGCCGAGAAGGGGGAAGCAGGCAACTGTGGGTGAATGATGCCACCTGCTGAATTTTGTATTTGATCACAGGCAGAGCAAGAGGGAAAATCCGTGTTCTTCTAAGACAGAATGCTGCAGCCTTCTTGATGCTGGGCACTTCGACTGCCATTAAGTCAAGAACACTGGGAGCTGTCCAAACTTCCAGAGGGACCCAGGTTGGACAAGGCTGCTCTGCAACCAAGAATCAAATCAGTAAGTTCATAAAACCAAGAATCAAACTGCAGTAGTTCAAAAAAAAAAAAAAAAAAAAACCCTTGGCCTTCAACCACCCCATAATCAGGCTCCAACTATACATGAAGTTACAAATAAAGCTGCAGGTCTGTTTTCTGCAGTTGAACATCAAGAGAAAATGCCATAACTACAGAATAATCACAGAACTCAAAACTGAATGATTTGCATGCCTTGGGTCAGCCACAATTCCAAGGGAGACTGCAACCAAGAAATCAGACAAAGATTGAGACTGGGAAGGGCAGTAATGAAGGGTTCGACTGGGACCCTTCAATCCCAGTTCAGAACCCTGATTCTGAAGTAAATGTGGTGGTCTCAGTCTGACCCAGAGCCCTGCACCTGGCATAATGTAACGTGTAGTGTGACCTTAGACTAGGATTTTGTTGCTGTGCTTCAGCGAGTAGAACATGGGAAGAACTGAGAAACACTTTGAGAATGGAGTCTTTTGCTCAGCCTTTTGGAAATGAGCTGTTGCTCCTATCTCAACGGCCGATTCCAGAAGGTAGTGCTGGGGGACTATGGCTCTGCACCATGGCAGCTACGCCATGGAGTACCACAGGGCTCCATCTTGTCCCACTTGCTGTTTAACATCTATATGAAACCGCTGGGAGAGGTCATCAGGAGGTGTGGGCTGCGGAGTCATTAGTACGCTGATGATACCCAGCTCTACCTCTCATTTTCCACTAATCCAGGTGAGGCAGTGGCTGTGCTGAACCGGTGCTTGGCCGAGGTAATGGGCTGGATGAGAGCCAATAAACTGAAGCTCAATCCAGACAAGACGGAGGTCCTGTTGATTGGCGGATCGGGCTTCGGAGAGGGTGGATTGGACCTGGCCCTGAATGGTGCAACACTCCCTCTTAGGGACAAGGTCTGCAGCTTAGGAGTACTCCTCGACCCGGAGCTTTCATTGGAAGCTCAGGTGACAGCGGTGGCGAGGAACGCCTTCCTTCAGCTTCGGCTGATTAATCAGTTGCGCCCCTACCTGGAGTACGACTGCCTGGCGACGGTGACACACGCGCTGGTGACTTCCCGCCTTCTGTAATGCGCTTTACGTGGGGCTTCCCTTGAAGACAGTCCAGATACTTCAATTGGTTCAAAATAGAGCTGCCAGGTTGCTGACAGGGACGGGGCGTTATGTTAACATGACTCCAGTCCTCCGACAGCTTCACTGGCTTCCCATTGAAGTCCGGGCCCAATTCAAGGTGTTGGTGATGACCTATAAAGCCCTAAATGGCTTGGGACCTGGTTACCTGAAGGAGCGCTTACATCCATATATGCCCGACGGCCCCTTGAGATCTGCGGGAGAGACCCTTCTCCGGGAACCCTCCATGAAGGAAATTAGGAGGGTATGTACTTGGAGGAGAGCTTTCTCTGCGTTGGCGCCCAAGCTATGGAATGTGCTCCCCAGAGAGGTTCGCCTGGCGCCGTCGTTATTTGTTTTTCAGCACCAGGTCAAGACCTTTTTATTTAAACGTCATTTTAATTGTTAACAATATTTACTTATTTATCTGGCCAGGGCAACTTCCTTTTCTTTTCTTTCATAACTTTTCTTTTATAACTTCTTTTATATCGTTTATATTTTTTATTTATTTTATATTATTAATTTTAATTTTATATTGTTATTTTTATATTGTATTGTATTTTATTGTGTTGTAAGCCGCCCCGAGGCTTCAGCAAGGGGCGGCATAGAAATGTTCTAATAATAATAATAATAATAAAAAATTAAAGCCAAGGACCAGCAGGCTCACAGGGAAAAGAAATTAAAAGCAGTTGTTTTGGTCAACTTTTGCTTGGTTGCTATTTTGACCTAAGCTTCCTCCGTTTGCACCTTCAAAAGCCACAGACCTTTCTTGCCAAAAGTTCTTTCTTGCTTTAGGTTCTTAAAAGCACAAACATCTGGAATGACCTACCGAAAGTAAGCTCTCATCCTCTCTGTGCAGCAGTCCTCTAACTGGACGGCCCTCCTTGGCTGATGTCATGCCATGGGGCCTTGCCCACATCGTCTGTCTCTGAAAAACTCTCCTGTTCCAAGTCCCCTCCCATCGACTGTAGCAAAGGTAAAGGTTCCCCCACACGCACGTGATGCTCGTGTCCCACTCTGAGGCCGGTGCTCGCCTCTGCTGGTAAGCCAAAGGGCCAGTATTGTCCGAACATGCCTCCGTGGCCATGTGGCTGCCATGACTATGGCTGGCTGAGGTGCATGGAACACTGTTACCTTTCCCACCAAAGAGATACCTACTTATTTACTTGTGTTTTCATGCTTTCGAATTGCTATGTGGGCAGGAGCTGGGACAAAGCAGCGGGCATTCGCTCCATCACACAGATCTGAACTGCCAGGCTTGATCTACAGCCCAACAGCTCGGCAGTTTAACCTGCTGTGCCACCCGTGTCCCGTTCCACCAACGGTACAGCTTGGATGTTCCCAGAAGCGGCTTGTCCACCTGGGGAGCCTGGCCTTGACTAAGCATCTCCACTCAGCCCAGTGTCTGGAATGGGCCCCCATTCCAAGCTCCTCTTCTTCCTCCTCTGCATCCTCTTCTGAAGACCAGCTGGCGGCCCCTGAGAATGTGCGCCCCAAGCTCTCTTTCTCATGCCCAACAGTTGCCAACCTGAAACATCTGAGGGAAGCAACTGCAGGTGGCATGTACTTCTTGGGAGTTTTCTGGGGGCATTTGGTGGGAGACTGGGCTAGATGGACTTTAGCCAGATCCACCCAATGAGGCTCGTGCATATTTAGGAGTCACCTTTTTGCCCCCACTCAGCCAGATGCCGCACACCCAAGCAAGCTTTAGCTGTAAGTGCCTCAGACTGGGCATGCGCAGGGAATGTTACTTCCAGCCCCAACGTATATTATCTGCATCTTCTGTCAAATCTGTGGATCGGCATGTAATTATCTTTCGGTTAGTGTTCCTTTCCAGTTTTTGCAATGCAATTCTCCATTAAAAAAACACTGAAATTAAATATGGATATTTTAGAATAAGACTCACTCAGGATATGTCCTTTTAGATAAATGTGCTTACAAATACATTCAAAAATACATATATAAACATGGCAAAGACACCAGATAGATCTCCTAGGAAAGGGCATTCTGGACCTCGACCACTAAGAAGGTTTTTGACCTGCTGGTCACTCAGCACCCCATTGTGGGCGGCAGATCCAAGGAAGAGGCGCCAAAGGTAGACTTTGCCTCTGGCAAGAACGTGGTGCCCCTTTGCCCCAGTTTCAAGCAACCACCCGCCTTCACTAGAAGAGAACCTGTTTCAGCTGACAAGTCTTGGAAGAACCCTCCCACGCCTTTACAATATACCGCTTCCTTTAAGGCAAACATACAATTAATTCCAACTATTGACTGCCATGCCTGACTGAACAATCCATTCAAAGTAAGCAGGGTGGATCTTGAGTCAGTGCAGAGCACTTAAGAACAGGACATGCTCAGGGCATGGTTGGTTCTTTCCCAAGGCCAAAAAGTTAAAATCTTCTCTGACAAATGCATTCCGCCCATTGATTCTGGCCTAGAGTGCCAAACAGCTTTCCGTACAATTAAATTTGAAATGTAAAGGAGAAAATGATCCCAATCCCAGCAACACCATCCATCTTAGGGGAAAGTACTGCATTAAAATATATCAGCTATCATTAATTCTGAGTTTTTAAATGGCTACTTATATTTTTCAAATTTCTAAATTGGAAAAGAAAGATTAAAATGGTAATAGAAAGTGAAAACTCTCCTCTCAAAGAAGAGTAGGAAAATTGAATATGTGAATAAGTCTACCACATGGTCAGAAACCAAAGGGTACTTCCACTTTGTTGAAGCAAAGCAAGTCTCACTATGGCTAATGTCAGGATGGGAGACCATCGGGGGCCTCATGAATGACACCTTCGGTTCTGTGAACGAACAAATGAAGAATATAAAATAGAAGAAATATATATTCATGATCTACAAAAATATGGATCTTGGAAAGAAACCCATATGGACAGGGCTTGTGGATGAGTAGTAGATTGTATAGAATATCCAGGTTCAATTCTCCAAAAAGTTACTGCAAAAGGTGGTCTTAGGCCCTGAAAAGCTGCTGTTCCCCATAAGTGAGAGACTGTAACCCCCAAGTTTTGGGGTCTATTCTTAGGGTCTGAGGGCAGCAAGCTTAACTTTCAGGGTTTCCACCTAGAGTCAAATTACTTCCTTTCAATCTCCAGCAATATTACTTCAAAACAGACCTTTTAAATTTCTTTCTTAATTTACACCACTCCTTCTGAAGGATAAAATAAGAGGCCTTTTCTTTTCTGTACTTCAATTTCTGGCAGGCAGTTTATCTGAAGCAGACCAAACTCTGCTGGCTGCTGCTAGAGCTACACAAAAAGGGAATAAGAGATGACTTCAGAGATTGCAACGGAGAGACTGTGATCACAAGAATAATTCAATCCCCGAATGGGAGACAGCTAAGACAGTGAGTGACATCCCCATGGTCAGGGGGCATCCTCTGATTCTGCTGCTCCAACTTAGTTGCTTCGGCTGCCTATGTGGACCTCTGTGGAGGTCAATTACTCCACATCTACAATATTCCACAACTAGCACGGGTGAGCATCTTTTTGTTGTTGTTTCCTTTTCAGCAGCTACATCATGGGAACAGATCCTTAGCTTGTTGGTTGTCCTGCCTGGGGAAAGAAGAAAAGTAAGTTGCTGTTTCTTTCAATTTAAAGATTAGCCCAAAAACCAATTTCATGCTTAAAGGGGCAGCCTTATCAGAAGATCTCTTGGTCAGCGCAACCCGCACTGTGTCATTTCAGACATAAGTCCCACTGAATCTTATGAACTGTAAATACGTGCAGGATCGCAGCTGGCCTCCCATGTACTTTGCCGACCCCTTTGATGTGATGTTGTTAAAAGAGTTTTAACATGGGCATTTGTTATAATTCCAGTTGTGCAGATGCAGCCTAAACCGGGAACAGATTCCTGTAGCCAAAGGGGAAAGGTATGAAGGCAGCTGGAGACATTAGAAGCGAACTAAAGAATGGACTGCGAACATTGACGCCACAATGGCAAGATGCAGGTAGTGTGATATTTATTTATTATATTTATATCCCATCTTTGTCTTTCAGGGAACTCAAGGAAGCTTACATCCTCCTCAATTTTATCCTCACCACACCTGGGAGAACTGAGGCAGAGAACATAGCTGGAAATGCATTTGGACCCGAAGGAGTTGAAACGGTTGCGCAGGCACTGAAAGAAGTCTTTTTGCTATTGCTGCAAATGCCTCTAATGAAGACAACCATAAAATGTTTCCTGAGGCTGTACAATGCTTGCATTTTGACCTTGGAGTCCTGGGAAAAGTGTTGGATATTTATGGGGGGCCATCAGGGACCACTCCTGCCATCTGGGACAGCCTTCATAGGCCTTCACATGATCTTGCGTGATCTGTTGAAAATATCACTACCCATAACAGCTGACAATGCTGCTGTGAAGTCATGCCATGAGGCACAGTGGTTAGAGCACTGGACTGGGAACCTGGGACATCTGAGTTCTAGTCTCCACTCAGCTATCAAGCTCATTTGGGTGACTTAGAGCCAATCACGTACTCTCAGCCCAGCCCACCTCACAGGGTTGCTGTGAGGATAAAAGGGAGCTTAATAGAGAAGAAATGGTCAAAGAACTCTGTATCCCAGACACTGAAATCATGCCAGGTTCATTGCCACGTGTCCCATCCCATCTGAACACCAGTGGGAGTTCTTGCCATGAAGTCCCGTAGCCCTTTCACCCATGGAAATATGCCGTCTCCTCCTCTCTCTTTCCTGCTGTCAGACTCATCTCATGGTCTGACATTAAAACTCATGTTGTCTTCCAGAGGGATGAACAGGAGACCTTGGCATCATTGGCACCTTGTTAGTGATCAGGCAGCTAAGATGACCACTGGCGGCACCCCCAGAACGCTTCCTCTGTTTTGCGCATCATTTCCTGAAAACTTTCTATGACTCTATTATTATTATTAGGGGTTGGTGATATGCAGTCTGTCCACCGCTGGTGTACAACCTGAAAGCAGAAACTAATGAACCATAGAGAGAAATATTTCTTTGAGAAAAATTGTTCTCAAGGTTAAAGCAGCTTCCTGATTTGTAATGTGGGCAGATGTTCATAAACACGGACATGATCAAAACATGCGATCTGACAATAGCACAGCTTGAGAAAAGGTATGGATCTGAGAAGGTGTCCCTAGAGGACTTTGCTAGAGGCCCTTGACCTCTTCCTAGGCTTGGCTGGGTTCTGTTGACATGCTAAGCCAGGGCAGTGTGATGATTCCGGTGTGGGCCGTGACCTGGGGCCAGTCAGCCCAGCCCACCTCACAGGGTTGCTGTTCTAAGGCTCGAATGGAGCTATGCAAGCCACCTCGAGTTCCTCACAAGAGGAAAAAGGCCAGAAGTAAGTGTGTGCTGCTCATCTGAACCCCCTTTTGCCCTGGGCGCAGCTGATGAAGTCGCCTTCACTATTGGCTGGTTTGGGCCCCCTGCCAAACCCGGACAGCACGCTAAGCCACAGCCAGAGGCAAAAGGTTGGCGAGCCCCTTGGCCTGCGTGGCAAGCGAGGCTTGTCCCTCTGGCCAAAGGCTCCCGCTGGTGGCAGCCGGCATGGCGCCCGAGTGGCCCTTTGCACGGCCAGCATCAAGAGCCGCTCCGACCCCATTCCAGGGCTGAGCCGGGGACACACCCGAGGCAGTGGCGGATCAGGCCTGTTTCTTCAGGAGGAGGCGAGGCCAAGGGCCTGCCCCACCCCGTTGGCACTGGGGCACCCGGGGACAAGGACAAGTCACTTCGCTTGCCACCCGAGGCTTAGAGGTTCGCCCAACCAGCCCTCTGACAAGCTGAACCCAATGCCGAAAGCGAGGGGAGACAAAGGGGTCGCCCCCGGGACCAGAGGTGGGTGCAAGCCCTGGGATGCACCAAATTGTCAGTGCTGAGGCACCATCCCGATCATTCACACACACACACAAAGGGTGTTTTGTCACACAGGGAGTGGATGGGCAGACAAGAGGATCTGCATGCCAGCGACCCTCATTAAAACAGAGCTTTGTGTTAAATTCAATTATGAACTGAACTGTTTCCAATTTTTCAATTATATCAAACCTCAACCATAGTTGTTCATAGCATGCATTAAAATTTCAACCCCTTTCATGGCTACATTTTGGAACATATTAAGGAAATAAATATATACATGTTCTGTAATTGTTCTTTACATTTCCCCCCTGCCAAGGATAACCATCAAACTGATGCTGCTTCCCCCTCACCTTTCCCTTTTTACCTTGGTAATTTCTTTTTTAAAGCAAAGTTTAAATATGAATGACTATCAACAGGGTGCTGCATTCATATTTGTGAGGCTGGTAACCTTGAAGGGCCATCTACCTTTCCTCCCGACTGACTGAAAAGGGCTTCTCTTTGTACTGCAAGGACTCAATTCATTAAGAAGCACTTACTGGCCATTTTGATATTTCTTTAACTTGAGCGGTCCACTGGCAGCCTGCTGGGGGCTGTAAGCATTTCAGAAAAGACGTGGAAGCTGTGCAGCAAGCATTCCCTGTAAATAATGTTCCAATTAATAAGATAATTATACAGCCCGGGAACACTTTATTGATGGGCTCTGCGAGTGAAGTGCTATTCTTAACCCACTGGTGAAGGTTGCATTAACCTTCTCCTCTTGTCTTCAAAAGTTTAAAGATTAGAAATACATTACATGCAGAAAACAGACTTCATGGTGAGCGATAAAAAGAAGGTTCCCGGTCAATCAGCAGGCATCTGTCTTCACGCGGATGTCTTTTGTTGGGTCAGCTTGCTGTTAGAAACAGAAAAATAGAAGCCAGCTTTTGAATGAGTGCACACGTCTTTGGACTAAATAGGAACGGTCAACTCAAGTAAATAATGTTTTATCATGAGGAGGGCAGTGGAGAAGGCAGGCCAAGCTGTTTTTGGCTGAATTGGGCAGCTTGTTTTACAGAATGCCTACTTTGAAATACCCTGAGCTATTTAAGATCGATGCTGCTAGATAGATCTTCTGGCTGGACGAGTTATTCTACTCCGAGAACAAAGTGGACGCAACCATTTTGCCCAGATTCACGATAAAAGTGAAAGTCTAAACTGGCCTATTTATAAACGAGGGGGGAAAGCTGTAAGCAGTGGCTGAATGTGTGACACACAGCAGGAGGTTCAGAGGACGGGGGCCCCGTGTGTTAAGGGAAGGCACGCGGCCATCGTGCTGCCCGTGTGGGTAGTCACAGGGAGCCCCCCTGCACAAGGGCTCCGTGCCAACACGGCCCTGCTATGCTGGGTCAGTGCATCCCGGCCGGCTGTCTCTTCCCTCTTGTGGACCAGACCAACGAGGTGCGCGAGGTGGGGAGAGCATGAGCAGGCCAGTCCGCTCGCATTATGGCGGCAGACGTCTGCAGCAGAGAGCTCTCAGCACCTTCCTCAGGCACCAGGGAACTGAAGGGTTGTGATCAAGCCAATGCAAACGTGTCCTGTGTCTGGGCTGCACAGACTCCGGCATGTCCAGTGCGGCGTGGTGGTTAAGAGCGTGGGACTGGGACTCGGACGGCCTGGGTTCGAGTGCCCGCTCAGCCATGGAGCCAACTGGGTGACCTTGGGCCATCACAGACTCTCAGCCCAGCCTACCTCACAGGGTTGTTGTTGTGGGGATAAGATGGAGGAGGAGAGATGATGTAAGCTGCCTTGAGCCCTTTGTAGGAAAAGGGCAGGATAAAAATCGGAAAATAAATAAATAAAATGTCCGCCTGGGAGAGACAACATTTTGCAGGTGGGCGATGGGGTGCAGCCTGAGGCCACCCACCTGCTCCCCTGCCTTATATGTGCATCCGCTGCCCTGTACAAGACTGGCTGCTGTGGGCAGCATGTCGTTCCGGGAAAGGTGAAGTATAAATTAAAGGAATACAAATAAAGCCAGTTGAAGTCCGCACTGTGGCTTTGTGCCACAGGGAAGACGGTGCCAGCTTTGGCCTCCCCGAGACTCACTGCTTCATAAGGCTTCCAAATCTCTCTCTCTCTCTCTCTCTCTCTCTCTCTCTCTCTCTCTCTCTCGTGCGCGCGATAACTGTCTTAAATGCTGGCCAACAGCACCACCTAGTGTTGAAGTCTCATATTTCCAGCGATTGGCCCTCTAATACGAATTACATCCGTTAATATTTAATAATATTCAGCTAATGTAATCTGACATTGTATCTGTGTTCACATGTTAGGAGAAGTCTAGTTTTAAAGACAACCATAATTATTATTTTTATCAGTTATCTTCATAGTATTACTGTTTAGAACAGCATCAGCATCATCAGTACTATTATTATATTGCATTTACAGTATATCCTGCCTTTTTTCTTCTCGTGAGTAATCCAAGGCAGTTTACGTAGCTCCATTTTATCTTGCAACACCCTTGTAAGGTATGTTAGGCTGAAAGTCTGTGGGTGGCCCAAAGTCACCCAGGGAGTTTCATGGCCAAGTGGGAACTAAAAAGGGTTGTCCGGGTCCTACACACTCAGCACCGCACCAAACTGGTCCAAGATGCTTTATATCTCATTCTTCCTTTATGTGTGGGCAAGTTCTACTCCAACAGGTATTTTGGCCTACAACTTCCAGTGGCCCTAAATCTGGTAGTGAAGGATGATAGGAGTGGTAATTCCAAACCACTGGAGGACCTCAAGTTACCCATCCCTACCTCACAGCTCAACATTTTGGCCGATTCTAAACACATTGCAACCATCAAAATCATGCTAGGATAGCACGGTTTCCTAACCCTAACCCTAACCCTAACCCTACCCTGGTGCACATTTCTAACCCTAATATAGGGGAAGCTTCCGCTGAAAATTGTGCAATTTTGAAAAGTCTTTCCTTGCGTTGCTTTTTCTGCACAGCTCAACATATCTTCCCATTGTAAACACATTTCAACAATCAAAATCATGCCAGGACAGCACGTTTTCCTAAGCCTAACCCTACCCTGGTGCACACTCCTAACCCTAATATAGGAGAAATCTGTATAAAAAATAGGACGATTTTGAAAAGTCCTTCCTTGAGTTCATCTTTCTGCACAGCTCAACATTTTGGCCCATTCTAACCACATTGCAAACATCAAAATCATGCCAGGACACCGCGTTTCCTGAACCCTAACCCTACCCTGGTGCACATGTCTAACCCTCATATAGGGGACGTTTCCACTGAAATTGTGCAGTTTTGAAAAGTCTTTCCTTGGGTTGCTTTTTCTGCATGGCTCAACATATCTTCCCATTGTAAACACATTCCAACAATCAAAATCATGCCAGGGCAGCACGTTTCCTGAACCCTAACCCTACCCTGCTGCACACTTCTAAGCCTAATATAGAGGACACTTCCACTGAAAATTGTGCAGTTTTGAAAAGTATTTCCTTGGGTTGCTTTTTCTGCAATCAAATTAATTTTCATATTTTCCTTGGCCCAGGGAAACAATCCTAAAAATAGCTTTCTGTGTGTACATCCTTAGCCGTCTCAGTAATTTTCCACACAGGGCTGGTTTGAAGATAATATGGACCCGAGAATCATGTAATCCACCCTGGTTTCCTTCGAACAAAACTAGGATATATACCATGTGTAGCAAATATCTACTCAGATGCAAGACCCATACCAGTTTATGCCATTCATTCAAATCCATAAATCCTTCCAGTGTGACACTATTACTTTTCTAGCAGCAAATAAAGGATGTGAATTTAGCTGCTTATGTTTCATATGTATATTATTTTCAACAAATAAATTCAATAGGGCCAATCTGGAGTCCATAGGTACTTCTGCTTTTGCAATCCAAGTAATCTTAGTGAAAATTACAATCCAGAAGGGTAGAGGCTTATAGATAATGCTAAATGTATGTTTCCAAATGTTTGTTTTGGTTTGGTTTTTTTCCTTTAATTTTCAATAAAGGTAATTTACCGAGAAAAAAGAAGGAAGACCCATTCAGTTCCCTGGAATGGAAGCCTAACTGTGCAAAAAGTTGTGTTTTGCCGCTTGTGTTAAATTTTCTGGCATTTGCAGCTGTGCAAAGCTCTAAATGGGGAACTGTGTGAGCACAAGCAAAAGAGGGGTGGGACACCCCCTTGTTTGAATGGGAGGTTGTGGCTGCAGCCAGATCTTTCAGTCAGGGTTGGAAGGGAGAACAAGTACCTGGAATGCTCACACAGCAGCAAGCAATGTGGTTAAAGGCAGAGCAAGAGAACAGGGCAAGAAATGGGCAATGGATGCGCCTTGCTAGACATGGCAAGGAATATACTGATCATTTTGAAAGATGCTTGGCAGGATGATACTGGAGAATTTAGAGGTGCACAGAAAGACATTCAAGGGGTGCTTCTTATACTTTCTTATTCTTATGTCCTGTTTTTTCCTGCAAGGAACTCAATGCAGCTCAAGGAATCTTCTTTCTCCTCGTCGTTTTCTTTGCACAATCATGGAATGGCTGACACCCTGCCCTGGACAGGAGCATGTTCCCCTGAAAGGACAGGGTCTGCAGTTTGGGGGTGCTCCTGGATCCAAAACTTTCACTTGATTCTCAGGTGGACTCGGTGGTGAGGAGCACCTTCCTCCAACTGTGGCTAATTTACCAATCACGGTCATATCTCAACCAGACAAAGCCTAGCCGCAGTCACATACGCCCTGGAAACATCCCAACTGGATTATTGGAAGGTGCTTTATGCAGGGCTGCCTCTGAAGATGCTCTGAGCACTCCAACTGGCTCAAATAGGGCCACATGTTTGCTGTCAAGAACTAATCCACAAACCCAGATCAAACCAGTTTTACCAACTACACTGGATACCAGTGGAAGTCCAGGCCCAATTTAAAGTGCTTGAATGAAGCCCTAAAGGGCTTGGGTCCTGGAAACCTGAAGGATCATCTGCTCCCGAATGTCCCTCATGGTTGGTTAAGATCAAGCCAGGAGGCCCTTCCTGGGGAGCCATCCCTGGGGAGGGGAGGGGATGCTGGCTAGAGGAAGGGCCTTCTTGATGGTTGCACCCCAGCTCTGGAAGAGGGTCCCTGGAGAGGTGCGCCTGGCATCAATGCTTGCCTTTTCTCCAGTTATTTTAATGACTATCTGGATTTAAAATTGACCCATGTTGGTTTTAGTCAATTTTAGTTTACACTGTTTCATTTAATGCTTTATATTCTCTTGTAATTTCGATATATTATCTTTGAATTATTAATCTGTTTTGAATCTGTTGATTTAATGTCATTGATTTTAGAAAGTTGTGTTGTTTTTATATTGTGAGCCTCGCAGAGAGTTCAGATATGGGCTATTGCAGTGGCATATAAATCCGTAAGTAAGTAAAAATCCCCCTGGGGGGTTGGTTGGGCAAAGAGTCAGTCACTACTCCAGAGGGACCGATGGAGCTTGAAAACCAAGCTGGGCCTCAGAGCCAGATTTCCCAAGCCCCAGTCCAGCATCCAGTCCTCTAAGCAAATACGGATGCATGGATCTGTACATTTTGCTTTGCCCGACACCAGGAAAGTATATATGAAGAAATTCCTTATCAAAAAAAGAGTTCTTAGTAAAGAAACAGAATCGAGGAAACTCCTCAACGCACTGCCCTGGCCAAATTGAATAGGCACAGCTATTTGCAGCATAAAGTGGACCCTGTTGTATTTCTCTCTCGAAAAAATGGGTCTGCCAGAGGGGGCCGCCCTCATTCTGCAGCCTGGCATGGCTGGCTGCCCAAGGATTCACACCAAGACTTTCCAGAGATGAGTTCTGAGAGCCCTGGCCTGGGTGGGTGGCCATGTTTTCTCCTGCATTTCGATTTCTTTAATCTCAGTTGACTTCCCTCCTTTCTATGAAGAAAAATGTGCGTTCGGATGAGTTCCCGCTGAAAGGAAACAACAGACGAATCAAACAAAATCCTCACTGAGCCAGAGATCACCACAAGCAGGTCTGAGGCATTCTGCTGTGTGAGACAAAGTACAAGATGGCTGCCCCATCCCCGTTCTGGGTGGAGAAGCCATGCCAGCAGCTGAATCTCACAGGGACTCCAGCAACGGAACAACAAGTTCCGCCACCCCTGAGACGGGCAACATGCGCTGTTGCCACGTACATACAGCTTGGCCCGGCAACACTCACCACTCTCCCTGACGGCCTGATTGTGGTCGAGGTGACCGCTTCATCCTGACCGATGGCAGGACTGGCCCTGTGAGCAGAGACATGCACTGAGGCCCTTCAAAAGAGGTGGATAACGGCAGTGCGCCAGACAGAGCACTGAGTGCCTCTCCCCACACACACACACCTCTCCAAATGCACTACTGTTCCTGGAAATGCTAGTTTTTATGCACGGCCTTGCGTGTCCGGGGAGGTTATAGAGGCTCACGGCTGGGGGGGGGGGGTCGAGTCGTGTGACCCTGAAATGGCCCCTGAGGCTGCGCAGCTCACATGCAGCTCTTGCCATCACAGGGAGAAGGGGCCTCCACCTGGCACGCTGGCACAGTTTGGCCGTAGGCGGAGAGAGACAACTGCAAACGCAAACACAAATATAGTTATCGCTGAATTCAATAAAGCAAGGGTGGTGTTGGCACAGAAAAGGCTAAACACTTTTAAAGTGTCATACAGCCAGGCGTGTAATCCCCACCTAGAAAAGAAATGCCTGATAAGATAACTAGGAAGTGTGCGATATACACAAAGAACGGGATGGTTTTAGCATCACAAGGGCACATATCAAGAAGGTCAATATCTTGAATATCCAAAGCAGGGGCGAAATGGCAGCCTTACAGTACCTGTATTAACCTTTAATCTAATAATGTGAACATGAGCAGGGGAGTCACGGGGAGGTAGAAAGAAACTGGGGAAAACTGCAGAAATTTGAACCTGGGCAGCCATTTGGGAGGGATAGTTTAACTTGGTGTGCAGCACTGAGCAGGGGGCTGGACCTGATGGTCTTCATGGTCCCTTCCAACTCTACCATTCTATGATAAATGACCCCCCCCCCCACTTTCTCAAGGGTTTTTTTAATTGGGTGGCAAACATCATTTTCCGGAGTTTTTCAGTTTTGTCTGGGTTTTCCCCAAGGTTTTACATCTTTAAAATGATCACAAACCAAAGAGTTTGGATATGTACCACACTGTTTGTAATGCTTTTCTTCTGCCTCCCTCATGCTAAACTGGCTGGAATAGGTTTGAGCAGCAATACAAGTAATTTGCAAATTTCTTACCAAGTTCAGCTAAGCTATCTGTACCAACAAGAACAAAAGCACACACACAAATGATTTATCTCAGGGGGTTAAAATGTCCCAAAACAAATCCAGGGCTGCGGTGTCAGAAAAACAGCAATGAAACTTGCTTTCCAGGATCAGTTTTTATATGAAAAACTCTTTAAGAGTTTATAAAAAGCTTAATGTTCTCCATTGGCATTTATGGCAAAACTCGATAGATATAATGGAATATTTTATGACCATGCTTGTCTTGGTTTTCAGAAAGAAAACTTTATATGAGCATTTGAACCTGCTTTCCTCAATTTAACCCTAACCCTTTTATATGGCTACTTTAGTGGAGATGCTTTTGACTAAAGGGCAGGATAGAAATCCTGCATGGGTCCTACATCAAATCAAGCCAGAGCCTTCTCTAGAAGCAATAATGACAAAACTGAGTAGTTTGGACACATCATGAGAAGGCAAGACTCACTGGAGAAGACAATCATGCTAGTGAAATTCAAAGGCAGAAGGTGGAAGGGAAGAACGAATATGAGAGGGACTGACTCTAGAGGAAGCCACAGCTTTGAATTTGGAAGACCTGAGCAGGGCTATCAGGGATAGTACATTCTGGAGGGCGTTCATTCATAGGGTTACCATAAGTTGATTGAGTTGACCACTCGTAACAACAACAACAACAGAAATCCTGCATATAAACAAGGACACAATGTTGCCTGGAGAACGCTGGAAGCTGTCAGACGTCTTATGGCTAAACATGCACACGGTTGTTTTATAATGGAAGGCACAGTGAATTATAGTGAATTATAAAGTTCGTGAATTATAAAGCGGGCTATAAAAAGTGCTTGTACAGATGGGTAGGAAGCATATACGTAGAAATGGTCCACAGAAAAATTTCAAGAATGACCATTGGCCCTTCATTCAGCTTGTGTAAACTGGAAAGGAATGTGAGTCAGACACCTTGAAACAAATATATGAAATTGTTTCGGAAACACCATACAAGCTGACCTTTGGAAGAGGAAAAAAAGCCCTTCACTTTGAGATTTTTGAAATTGGAAAGCCCACAGGAGGACATGCCCTTCATGGGATTATTCAGAACTCTTCCTAACAATACCACCAGTGTTTTTGCTTCCCTGTGCGTTGAAATGATCCTTTGAGCAAAGTGCTTGTGGGAGGGAGGAGATTCATAATTATCCTAATTCCAGAGGGAAGAAGGGGATGTTGCACCAGAAGTGGCAAGAGCAACAGAATTCATGCAGAAATTGTGGTGTAAATTGGTGTCCTCCAACAGCAGGAGCTGGACCCGATGGCCTTCATGGCCTCTTCCAACTCTACTAATCTATGATTCTATGATGACTGAGATGCAACATCTCAGATGCAGAATACTGCCTCTGTCTTTAAAATATTGATAATTACTCAGGCCAAATGTAGAAGCAACTTACAAACTGATTCCAGGTTTTAAAATGGAAGAGGCATGAATAGAAAGGAGCGGAATTGTAAGGAAGAGGTCATGGTGGGAATGATGGGTTACTATGACAGAAATGTGACGGGGGAGAGAGAGAGAGACTAACTGCATTTGCATGACACAACAAACAACTGTTGATTGTTACCAATGATCATTACCCATGAGAATTACCAATGATTGTTATGTCGAGCGTTATCAGTGGTTGTTTGTGGTGTTGTCCAAACCCCACCATGGTGATGTACCACTGCAACATATTGCGATTGAGAACCACAAGAAGAAACTATGGTCTGTTCTAGGGTTTTCCTGACCACGGTTGCTTGTTGTGTCACCCGAGCTCAGACAGCACACCATGGGGAAACCCCCAGGGCAAGAGTGTCGCTTGGCGAGCGCAGCCTCTTCCCACCTCCTGCCCCAGTGACTTCTGCTTGAGCAGAAGCCGGCGTGATGGGCATCACCCCTCAGCGGAGTGCGGCCTCTCCCACCTGCACAGGAGAGCCTTCCCCTTGGGCACCATCAAGAGAAGGCCCCTCAGGCAAGGGCAAGCAAAGGAAGGCTACCTCCAGAGCAGGAGGCACAGGTGCCTGGTCCTCTCCACAGCCCTCTCTGCTGCATTTCAGGGCGCGGGCCCTGCTTGCACAGCGCAGGGCTCAGTGATGGCCGCCGCAAGCCAAAGTCAGCTCGCACTGGTTGCTGGGGAAGGAGGAGCCTCATTCCGCCCTGCAGTGTCCCCGGGGCAGCGTGGGAGGAGGAAAGAGGCAACTCCAATGACCCTGAGCATCCCTCGGGCTCGCGGAGGATGCGTGGCCCTGAAAGGCAATCCACTGCGGCAGAGGACCAGCGGTTTGCCTTTACATCCAGACCCTCGCAGAGGAACTACAAAGGGGGGAGCAGAAGTCTAGAGCCGAGACTGATGCAACAGGGGGGACACAGGCATATCAATGGATATCCAGATAGCCGAAATTTAGGGAGAAAAGTAGCAGTACTGGGAGGGATCACATCGTAAGAATATATGGGCACCTGGAGTGACAATTGCATGACATATTTTTATTTGTCAAACCCAGCAAGACAAAAATGTGCACCTTGTGATGTCACGAGCTTGGGTCTAAAGCCCCCGTTATAGAAAGTGATCTCTCCGGCTGTTGAACGGATTGAAATATGAAACCAAAATTGCTTTGCTGCAAGGTGTTGCTGTCAGAGAGGCTAAATGAAAATACACGGGCTGTGATGGATGTTATGCAGAAGAGAACGCATTTTGCTTAGCTGCGCCACTCTGGTTTGCTGCATGGCCCCCGCAGAGCAGATGCACGCAGTGCTGGAAAGATGGAAAGGCTCAAGCTGCCAACCAATTTCAGAAATAATTGATCTTTTTCTGGTGCCCTTTGAGGGCTTCCTAGCTTTTTATCTGCCACTGCTGTGAGGAACCTCTTCTGCAGCAACTACCAGTAAAATCCTCTTTAACCACCAAGAAATATTTCGGCACTATGCGAATCCTAGGCTTCACATATGCCTGGAACAAGTCCGGTTGAACTCAATGAGACTTGCTCCTGAGTAGGAGAGCATACAGCTGCAATCTGCAGGCCTGGGCCAGGTTGGTCCTTCTCCTTTGCACCCACTTGCACCTGCAGCCAAGAGCCAATCACATTGCTCTTGGTCCCCCATCACAGCTACCTGGGGGGCTGCTGCAGAATGATGCTTTTCCACCTGATCACACCTGGCCAGCAGCAGGTTTCCCCTCCCCTCTGCCCCGAGGCCTTCCTGGGTGGCCCAGAAGAAGGCAGCCTGCCCGCCGTGGCAGCCAACAACCAGGCAAAGCCGGAGCATCAGCAGCGTGCAGAAAAGGGGACGGCAGACAGCTGCGCTTGAGCTCACTCACTCTGTGCAATAGTAAGACCTCTTCTCGCTGGTGCCAGAGTGCAGGACATGGAATAATCAGGTCAAGCTGCGACAACCCAGCTTCAGGCTGGACATCAGGAAGAGCTTCCTCACTGCCAGAGCAATATGACAGTGGGACCAGCTGCCTGGAGAGGTGGGGGGCTCTCCCACACTGGAGACATTCGAAAAGAAACCGGACAGCCATCCAAGTGGGGTGGCATGACTTGGTGTCCTGCAACAGCAGCGGGTTGGACTTGATGGCCTTCATGGCCCTTCCAGCTCTTCTGTTCTGATTCTATGATTCCATTGCCCTGCTAGTTGATAGTGCTCGGAGTGCAGGAAGCAGGGCAGGAGAAACCTTTGCTTTTCGCTGAGGTTTTTAGAAAGCAGCCGAAGTGGGAGATGATTTGGCCAAAGCTGGGGGAGGCCGGTGCTGTGGCACTTGGCGCTTATGAAGGAACACTTGCTTCCTTCATATGACCACGCTCCAGCAGCAGGGACGTGCAGGGAATCTGGTCTGAGGGTGGGAATCCACTGGATTTCCTCAGCTTAACTCCCCAGGCTCCGGCCTGCTTCCTCTCTGCCCTGCATCTTCCTCACACCAGGCCTCCGTGTGGGCACCTGGCAGGAAGCAACTTCGTGCACACGTCTCCTGCACACCCCCTGTGCGTGTGGCGTTCTGCTTCCACTCATGTGAGTTGCAGGCTGTGCATACTTTGTGCAAAGAATTGCTTGCTTTGTGCTCACGGTGCAAAGGAACCGCGGTGCTTTGGAGGCTTCACAGACTCGATCTCCGCTCAGCTTACTTGCTGGCCAGGGGAAAGAAATCTGGCGAGAAGCAGGGAACCAGATTCCAGCCTGATCTTCACATCTCTGGTCAATATATCCTTCAGGGACAGTGCTCGTCTTCCTGCTCATGGTGACTAAAATAACATCTCTGCTGCTTCCTGAGTTTGAGACACAGTATTATACATGACAATATTTAATAATGTGTGCATCAAATATCTAAATTTCTCAGCCTCTCATTTTCTCTGCTGCCAACTCTCTTTTCTCTTTGTCCATGAAGAGTTTATCCCATGGAAGGCATCACCAGGTATTTGGAAGAACGTAAGTTAATATTCCCTGCATATTTGTAAGGTACAGAACTAGAACCAGCTCAAGAAAATATTCCTGATATATGGTTGAAGTGCAGTTACCTTTCCTCTGAAAAAACATTGCCTGACAGACCATACAGGCTCTCCTAACAGCCAAACCAGACAGGCTGTGAGCAGTTTTTGCAGCTAACGGTGGAACGAGAGACAACCAGAAACAAACACATTCTATGCTGTACAGAAGTCAGCACCAGGCAAATCCCCTTCTCTGCCAGACAGCTGCACATGGACTGATTTCTCCAGCACCTGAACCCACAAAACAGGTGACTTTCTACTGAGTTTCAACCATGAGGAGGCTTGGAAGAGATCCAGACCACTGACAGGTACATGGAACTTTCTGATGCTAAAATGATCCAGGGAAGGTTAAGTTATTTATTTATAATGCACCGCTTCTATTGCCACGATGTTTCTGCTGGCATGCCTTTCATTCCAAGTGCGTTATAAGTACAGTATGTGTGCATTTGAATGCAATAGGTGCATATTTTATCCTCTGGTAGATGTCCCTGCATTAAAAGCAGGTGAATAATGGTGAAGAGCCTCGGTACATTTTGAGAAGGGATGTGGCAATAACAGTGGAGGAAGAAATCCCACGCAGGAGAAAGAGGGGACGATAGAGACCAGGTAGGGCTTGTTAGAGGTGGTGAACTAAGTGAAGTGGCCACTTGGGAATGTGCTTATACTTAATGATCTATGAATGCTACAAATAAAAAATAAGATGAATAAGTGAGAGGTCCATGGCCAACCCTGAATACGAGCAAAGCAGAGATGGAGGGTGAGTTGCCAGGAGACATTCTGGCATCATGTTTCTGCAGCTTTTTCTTCAAGCATGGCTTTAAACCGGTGATTGATTAATTTTCCCACAGAGCAGCCATGCAAGGTCCCTTCCAGACTGTGGTTGAGACACCAGGGGTGGAAGGAAGAGCTCTTCCACCTGCCCAGGTGCCGCTTATCCCAAAGGTCCTACAAAGTAAATCCTTGACCTACAGGAGCTGCTTCTTCAGTTATACTTTCAATGCACCAGGCCCAATCTGACATAATTCTACGAAAACTCCAAGATACTTCCTGAAGCTTTCTCTCCCCGTGTCTCTCTTTTAAGTTTTGGTTCAAGCATGCTATTAACTCAGTCTCCTCTCAGCCTGGGATTCCACTGGATGGAGATGATGGACACTGAGAAAGGCCCAAGATCAGAAAGAAAGATCTGGTTCCACCTCGAAGGCCCACTGTGATGACTTTGCCAAGCATTTCAGGGAGAAAATTGCTCAGATGCGTCACGAGCTAGACTCTACTAGTGATTCAGAGGCTTCTGGGGAGATACCAATGTTGCCATCTGGTCCAGTTATTAATCATAACTGATGAATTTCAGTTATTGCGGCCTGATGATGTGGACAAGGTGCTTGGACGAGTATGTCCCGCCACTTGCCTATTGGACCCTTGCCCATCTTGGCTACTTAAGAAAGCCAAGCACGGGATAGGGACCTGGATCCTGGAGGTTGTCAATGCCTCTCTGAGGGATGGCCGGTTCCTGCCCCTTTAAAGGAGGCGGTAGTCCGGCCAGTCCTAAAGAAGGCATCCCTGGATCCAGAAATGGCCACTAATTATAGACCAGTGGCCAACATCCTGTTTCTGGGCAAGATGTTGGAGGAGTGCCGGACAACTCCAAGCACTCATGGATGAAACTGATTATCTGGACCCATTTCAGTCTGGCTTCAGACCCGGGTACGGTACTGAATCTGCCTTGGTCGTCCTGTACGATGACCTGTGCAGGGAGAAGGACAGGGGGAGTGCATCCCTGTTGGTTCTTCTGGACCTCTCAGCAGCTTTCAATACCATCGACCATGGTATCCTTCTGGATAGGCTAGCGGCATTGGGGGTCGGAGGCACTGCTTTGCAGTGGTTCCGCTCCTATCTCAATGGCCGA
>NW_025335780.1:8746002-8786235 GCF_004798865.1 Varanus komodoensis
CTCGTGGATGAAACTGATTATCTGGACCCATTTCAGTCTGGCTTCAGACCCGGGTACGGTACTGAATCTGCCTTGGTCGTCCTGTACGATGACCTGTGCAGGGAGAAGGACAGGGGGAGTGCATCCCTGTTGGTTCTTCTGGACCTCTCAGCAGCTTTCAATACCATCGACCATGGTATCCTTCTGGATAGGCTAGCGGCATTGGGGGTCGGAGGCACTGCTTTGCAGTGGTTCCGCTCCTATCTCAATGGCCGATTCCAGAAGGTGGTGCTGGGGGACTATGACTCTGCACCATGGCAGCTATGGGGTACCACAGCTATGGGGTACCACAGGGATCCATTTTGTCCCCTTTGCTGTTTAACGTGTACATGAAACCGCTGGGAGAGGTCATCAGGAGGTGTGGGCTGCGGAATCATCAGTACGCTGATGATACCCAGCTCCACCTCTCTTTCTCAACCGATCCAGGTGAGGCAGTGGCTGTACTGAACCAGTGCCTGGCCAAGGTGATGGGCTGAATGAGGACCAATAAACTGAAGCTCAATCCAGACAAGATGGAGGTCCTGTTGGTTGGCGGATCGGGCTTCAGGGAGGGTGAATTGAACCTAGTCCTGAATGGGGTTGCACTCCCTCTTAGGGACAAGATTCACAGCTTGGGAGTGCTCCTCGACCCAGAGCTTTCACTGGAAGCTCAGGTGACAGTGGTGGCGAGGAGCGCTTTCCTTCAGCTTCGGCTGATTCATCAGCTGCGCCCCTACCTGGAGTACGACTGCCTGGCGACAGTGACACACGCGTTGGTGACTTCCCAACTCGACTTCTGTAACGTGCTCTACATGGGGCTACCCTTGAAGACGGTCCGGATACTTCAATTGGTTCAAAATAGAGCTGCCAGGCTGCTGACGGGGACTGGGCGTTATGTTCACATGACTCCAGTCCTCCGTCAGCTTCACTGGCTTCCCATTGAAGTCCGGGCCCAATTTACGGTGTTGGTGATGACCTATAAAGCCCTAAACGGCTTGGGTCCTGGTTACCTGAAGGAGCGCTTACGTCCATATATGCCCGCCCGCCCTCTGAGATCTGCGGGAGAGGCCCTGCTCCGGGAACCCTCCGTGAAGGAAATTAGGAGGGTAGGTACTCGGAGGAGGGCTTTCTCTGCAGTGGCACCCAATCTATGGAATGCGCTCCCCAGAGAGGTCCGCATGGCACCGTCGTTATTTGTTTTTCGGAGCCAGGCGAAGAACTTTTTATTCAAATGTCATTTTAATTGTTAATAGTATTTATTTATTTTATTCTTTGGCCAGGGAGACTTAATTTATACTGTTAATTTATATTATTTTAAGGAAGTTTATTTATGTTTGTGAGCCGCCCCGAGGCTTCGGCGAATGGGACGGCATAGAAATCTCCTAAATAAATAAATAAATAAATAAAAGACCACTGGAGGGCTCCAGGTTGGGGAAGGCTGTAGAAGCCGTTGTGGGAATGCAACCAAGGACAAATCGAGAACTTGGTTTATCCTTAAATTTTTATTCCAAGCTGCTTTCAAACTAAAAGGGTCTAGCTGCTTTTTTTAAAAGAAAGCATTACTGTCCAAATTATATGAAGAAAAAAAACCCTTCCACAGAGTTTAGATATAGTTATAGGAAGTCCCATTATTGGAGAGATGCTTGCAATGAAAATTCTGCAATGCAGAAGGAAGAAATGGAACCTAAGGCGAGATGAGCTCTTATAGCTGTGGGAAATTATGATGATCCTTAAATAATGCTAACTTCTCTTTCAGATGTATCAACTGATGTATCAGAGCACAAAATTATGAAAATATTTTACTGTTTACTGAATTCTGAAAAACACATAGTTAAGTAATGAGATTGTGGTATATTTAATTCAGGCATCTTTCTCAAGAGGAGGGTAGCAAAATAGCTCAGCATATTAGATTCAATTCATATTAGATTCAATCTAGTCATATCCAAGGCAGACCTAATTCCATGATTTCAGCAAGTTCACCCTACATATGACTAAGACTCAATCCATCCCTTTGTTTTTGCATCTCATCTAAATTAAACTAACCCTCCACTCTACTTTTCTGAAGATCCGCCATGTATGTGATGGACACCACTGTGCCGGAAGACACGGCAAATTCGACCCACACGCTGCCAACGTACGATGTCTCTGCCCTTGAGAACTGCACAGATAATGTCCACGAACTCAGAAAAACCTACCTGCCCGCTGTGTACAGCACGATCTTTCTCGTGGGCTTCCTAGGCAATGTGGTGGCCATCTGCGTGTACATTTTCAAGATGAGGCCCTGGAGGAGCAGCACCATTATCATGTTCAACTTGGCCTGCACCGACTTGCTGTACCTGTCCAGCCTTCCTTTCCTGATACACTACTACGCCAACGGGGAGCACTGGATCTTCGGGGACTTCCTATGCAAGTTCATCCGCTTTGGGTTCCACTTCAACCTGTACAGCAGCATCTTCTTTCTGACCTGCTTCAGCATCTTCAGGTACTTTGCCATCGTCCACCCAATAAGGTCTTTCTGTGTTCGGAAAAAGTCCTGGGCAGTCATAGCCTGCACTGTGTCTTGGATACTTTCACTGGTGGCCGTGAGTCCGGTCAACCTTCTAATTACCTCCAAAATGCAGGAGAACCGATCTGTTTGCCTTGACCTGAGTAGCTCTGACAATGTGGACATCATTAGGTTGTACGCCTGGATTTTAAGTGCCTTGGCTTTCTACTTGCCCTTATTAACGGTGACACTCTGCTATGCTGTGATCATCTATACCTTGGCCACAGGGCCCCACACTCAGAGTCCGTATAAGCGGAAGGCCCGCAAACTCGCCTTCCTCCTCCTGGTCGTCTTTTACTTGTGCTTCCTGCCCTTCCATGTTTTTAGGGTGGTTCGCCTCGAATTAAGGCTGTACCAGCTCAGCTGCACCGTGGAGAACCACATCCACGCTGCCTATGTCATCTCCAGACCTCTCGCCGCAGCGAATACATGTTGCAACTTGTTACTGTATGCCCTGATCAGTGATAATTTCCAGCAAGCCATCCAGTCCCTGCTGAGATGCAAGCTCCATCACTTAATACAGCAAGCAGCGAGCAGTGGTGACTTCAACAAGTCCGGAATAATACAGCTGTGAGCGGAGGTCTTTCGGGCACCTCCTCAAAACAGCAATTTGCTTTGCAGCAAGA
Source organism: Varanus komodoensis (assembly GCF_004798865.1). NCBI lineage: Eukaryota > Metazoa > Chordata > Lepidosauria > Squamata > Varanidae > Varanus > Varanus komodoensis. The sequence continues at coordinate 8,749,192 of NW_025335780.1, forward strand.
GACAATGTGCTCAACTGGAGAGCGCCAGACTGGCGTAAACTCACCCACCGAGCAGAACTGCCTCGTGGGAAACAGGCCTTTGCATGTGTCCTTGGAAGGGCCTGGAAGTCGGAGAACTCTTAATTCGGGTGGGGGGGGGGCTTTGTTTGCTTCAGAGGCTGGGGTTTTACGCTTGTGTATCTGCTCTCTTGGGCAAATTAAACCATTGCTCCCATGTCCCTCCCCATTCAACACCTGTTTCTAAGCTCTTCCACTGCTGTACTTTCTGGCAGAAGGACCCTGGGCAGCCAGTGCAAAGCAGAGCAGGAGAAATGGTCCAGCCCGGGAGCTGCACCCTCCCAGTCTTTGCAAGGCTCCTGTGTGGCTCCCACAGCTCTGTTCACACATCCAGAGCAACCGCCTGGGCCGCAGCTGTAGCTGCACCGGTCCCCGCATGGATCCTGGAGCAAGCAGCACATGCCAGTATGGGGACTGAAGACGGAAGGCAGCGTTGACGTGGGGAATGGCCACAATGCATCTTGCACCTCAGGATGCGTTGGGTTCCGTGATATATTTGCCCAAAATTAAGGTAGATTATATCAAGGATCATGAAAATGTACGGTTGAGTCGAGTTACCTGAAGGCAAGGATTTGAAGGCAAGGCCCACCTGCATACCGTTTCTGAGGAGTTTGAAAGGCAGCGTGGAGCAGTGGGCAGAGTGTTGGACTGCAGCTGGGGAGACCTGGGTTTAGTCCACAGTAGCCCATGAAGCTCATCAGATGATTTGGGGCAATCACTGATTCTTAGTCTGTCCTACCTCGTAGGGTTGTTGTGAAGATAAAATGAAGCGGAGAAGCGGGAGGACCACATAAACTCCCTTTGGTTCCTTGCAAGAGGAAAAAGGGATAAAATATAAGTGTGATAGATAGATAGATATGAAGAATCCTCTACAAAAATGGAGTTAGACCAGATGGAGACGCAATATATAATTGTGTGTAAATATTTACAGGATTATTAACTGCTATTAAAGTGCCCAGAGAACCTCAGCTATTGGAGAGTACAGAAGTTAAATTGATAACAATGATAATAATTGCACAAAGGATTCAATGTAGTTAAGCCAGTGCGGTGTAGTGGTGAAGAGCATGGGACTGGGACTCAGACGATCCGGGTTCTTGTCCCCGCTCAGCCATGGAGCCAACTGGGTGACTTTGGGCCAGGCAGACTCTCAGCCTAACCTACCTCACAGGGTTGTTGTTGTGGACATAAGACTGAGAGCAGCAGGAGGAGGAGGATGTAAGCCACTCTGAGTTCTTTAAAAAAGGAAAGGTGGGTGGAAATCTAATAAATGAATACATGTGGCTGGGCATGCTTTGAATGGCCATGTGGAAGAACTCCATCCGGTGGAGCCTGGGGGCTGTTATCATGGTAGCCAGGGCACAGGTACCTTTATACATCTATAAAGTCTTTCTCCATGTTCAGGGAAAAAGTTCTCCAAGACATATATGAGTAGAAGGGCAATTTAGTCCACGTGTCCAGCAGCCTTTTCCAATTGTCACTCTGACTCTGTTTTACTGGAGAACAGACTCGTGTGTCTCCAGGAGAGCTGGCCTCCAAACTGAAGCATTTCCCAAAATATATAGGGACACTCTGTGTGTGTGTGTGCGTGCCTGTCTGTCTGTCTTTAGGGAGTGTCCTTGTAAAGTTCTCACAGGGTGCAAGTGGGGCTGGAGGAGGTCGCCCCCTTTGTTCACCACACCTTCTGAACAGAACCTGTGTGCAGTGGAAACTTCTAGAAGGCTAGGCCAGCTGCTGAACAACTGGCTTGCATGTCTGACAGATTGAGGGTGCCTCCAAGAGGACACCTACAGCACCCATCCAAAGACACTGCGCTGTTGTCCTGGTTTTCCCTATTTAATTTTAAAAATATGGCAAATATTTTTTTGCTGTATTGGCAAAAAAAGGGAAGAAACAGGGAAATGAAGGAGAGCTGCCAATGGAAGAAGAGGGCATCTGGGGCCTCAGCTAAATGCTGCCAAGCACCCAGGGTTGATACACAATGGGCCCCTTGACAGTTTCACATGCAAAGATCAATGGAGCGGAGGGGAGGCTGGGCACAGCCCTACCCACCCATAAACCCGATCAACCCGAAAGAGCTCTCTGAAGAAGGCTCGGGATGAGTGAATGCATTCAAACTGTATTCTGAAGGCCCCTCAGAATATTTCCTGTTCATACACTGAATGGAAAGCACGAAGGTCACACAGCTGCAGAGGTATTTGGCCTGTCACAAGCAGAGCAAAGTCAACCTGCAAGTTCAAGTGCTGAGGTGCCTCACATGCAGATGAATCAAGGCCAAAGTAGACGTCCTTTACAGCATGTTTGTAGCAGCTGCAGCTTTTGCATTTTTCTTTTAGGTTTAAATAGGTGTGGAGGAACCAGCCTGACTGGGATGCTAGCATGGAAGCTTTTAAGATCCAGGCTGGGGACCCTGCGCCTACCTGAGAGTACAAATGAAAAGGCAATAGAATTGCTAGACACATAAAGCAATACTTTTGGTACCAGGAGGTGAACAACAAGAAGGATTTTATTCCTTCATGCAACGAGGGCCTCTTGCCTCCCATTATTTTCCTTCCCTTCACTTGGCTGCCCCAGACTGGGCCAGGTCTGGTCTGCAATCTTTCAGTGCCTGATAATACTTTAAACTGCAGTTGAATTTTCCAGCCAATGTTTTGACTCGTATCTGTGTAGGTGACAATCCATGCTTAACTCCCTGGTGAGTTATGACTATAAACAAGATTCTTGAAATAACTCATGTCTCACACATGCCCATCTTGTGTGCTGAGCAAGAGCTGCTCAGTCTGTGTCCCGGGCATTTCCCTGCAGCCTTGCCTCTCCAAACAGCTCACACGTAAGCCACGAGCACGACTGTGCTTGTGCAAATCAGCTCTCCAAATCAGAACTTTTGCAAAAAATAAGAATACGATTTTGGATGCAAAGTGTGATAAGCTGGAAAGAGGACTGCAAACTTTTAAGAATATGATTCTGTGTGAATCATTCCTTCTGTGAGCTGAAAATAAAGATGTTGCCTAAAGTCTTTTTCAATGTAGCTGTAATTTCCTCCTTAAAAAATTGAAAAGGCTATTTGCTAAACAAGGACACTATATGCAGTGTTAAGCAAAAGGCATACTCCTTTTCTTCCAAATAGAAATAGCTAGGCAATGACTGATTTGTTCAGAGCTGATCAATGGATGCCCATCTGTTAAATAGATATATTTTATATGCCAAGAGAAATAGTTGACATGAAAACACTATTCAGCATCAGTTTCTAAACAGAAGTAGCCACAACGTTCAACCAACCTAACATTTTTCTGGATTGAGTCCAGAACGTCAAAAAACTGAAACTATATAACTTCCACTGGGATACAATTAATCAGAACTATTTTTTAAAGTTAAACTGAACATCTACACAACACTAGTCTAATTCTTCTTCATTGCATAAACAGAGCTTGCAAAGTGGCACAATTTTTCATCTCCACTCTCCACCTTTGATTAATACTGCTGATCTGAAGATCCTGATTTCATATTGTATTTGTACACAACAATAAAAGAACAGTTTCCTGGCATGGACATCACTGGAAACTGGTTTAACAAGCCAAGACAGAATTGCTGAAGCAGAGTGGGTTTTTTTAAAACTGTTTTCTTAAAAGAAATAAAGTACAAAAAGGAATTAAAATGTAAAAGACAAATAAGAACACCAAGGGATCTTACACAAATACAACCTGCAAATACCCAAAGAAGTCAAAAAGAGAGTGTTTCCAGGTGCCAAAGAAGTGGAAGGCAGGCCAAGACAGTGGGCCAATATCAAAAGAAATTATTCATTATTAAAGGTACCTTGCATTGCCTTTTTGCCTCCCATAAGAAGGGTTCAAGGTATCTTAGTACATAACAAAACAGAAGGAGGAATGCAGCAAACGTATTACATAGAAAGAAGTACAAGGTTCAAAAATATGGAAGACAAAATAAAAAGTAATACTAATCCTGAAAAATCCAATACTAAGATAAAGGGAAATGAATGTAGCAGGGTGGTTTAGGAGAGTGTCAGAAGATAAATGTCTGTGAATCATTTGTCAGGGGTGAAAAACAGCACCCGAAGCCAGTGTGTTAAGGGAGCACAATCAAATGAACGTTTACAGTTTATTCTGGCATACAGTGAAGTTATGCGGCCTTCAGGCAGACCCCAAAGGAACTACAAGATGAAGTTGGTACAAGAAGCGTTTATACGCTACCAGTTACATACAGTTTGGAGGAGAGGTGGGGGATTGGGTGAGGGATGATGCAATGGCACCTTAGGAATAGGGATTTAAGACAGCACAAAAGTAGGATCTTTCAGGACAGGTAAACCATTTACAGCTCTAAGAGTGTCCCTCCAAAGGAGAGATCTTTCGGGACATGGATAATAGCATTTCTAAGGCATGCATGAGAAGCAAGACTTGCAACATGTTTGTTCAATCAGATCGGGCATCCCATCTTAAGTCTGAAGCTGTTCCTACAGTGCCAGGCTTTTGGGAGCATGTTCTGGCAGAGCTGTCACTCATTTTGTTCCGACACATGCAACCTGCAAATTGTCATGATAATTTAACGCTATTTTCCTGCATTCATGTGGACTGAACTTGCCAGATGTAAAAACCATTATGGGCCTGAAAGGAACCAAACCAGGACCGTGTCAGTCATAAGGAAGCTGAACTGCACCAGAATCATTGTCACCTCCACCTTAGTCCGGGTTTCGCCTCCATGAGAAAAGCACTGGGAGAATGTGGATTACAAGTCCATCATGTCGTAGTTTCTGGAACCTCGAAAGGTGAGTTGAAAGGCACCTACGTTTCCTGATCTCATTTGGAGGCTCTGTGTTTCCACAACAGCCACTGTCCGTAAAACCAAAAACAGTCTGCAGGGAACGGAATCTCAGCAGCACGGATAGTGACACCATTCATAGTTAACATAGCAGAGAGAAAAATTAGAATCCTTCTTCAGGTGTGGAAAGCATAAGCAGAAGGAATTTACTGAGCATTAAAAGTGTGGAAAACTGCAGCAGGACACAGTTAAACTAGCCACGAAATGGTTAATTTTGTGATTGGGAAAACCAGGAAGCCAATTTGTGTTGTGGCTTCTACGGGATTCCAGGAAGAGCTCCCTGCTGGTGCAAAAAGAGGCTTCTGGCTCAACCCAGTGCATGTTTGGGTAGAAACATGGTCTGCAGCTCCCAGCTGGTGGGGCACGCTTGATGCTGTCGGCCTTGCTTCTGCCTAAACATGCAGAGCACATAGCATCCAGTCTATGTGCTGGATGTTGCTCTTATCTCGCAATACTCGAAAGGTGAAAGTAGTGTAAAATTAATGTGATTCTGAGCAACTGCTGTGCGCTTCCCGATCTTTCCAAGCAGAGTCTGAGTGGCAGACAGCTGAAATGTATGGAAATCAAGCAATCACATTCTTGGTCTCCACGTGTAGATTTGCAAGCTGTGCACTCAAGATCCAGTTTTTGTATGGCGCTCAAGGGTAGGCCCTTCCCCTAACTTCTCACTTCCCTTTTCACAGGTCGACTGTACCCCAATTTTTGACATCTGCATAAGGCATGTGCATCTTGTGACTGAGTGGATCAGGCTGCTGGAACACTGAGCCATCCCTTCACAGACCAGAAGTCCATCAGAACGTGCAGTAGCTGGACTATTGGTCTGAGAATGAGTTCTAGTCCTCACTTCAGTTGGCAAGTTTGGGCCAGTGGAAGACTTTCAGTCAGTCCGACCACATAGGACCACTGTGAGGATAAAAGAGAGAGGAGAATTCTATGCACTGTCTTAAGGAAGGAAGGAAAGATAGCAAATAAAAGGAAAGATAGCAAATAAATGGCTCCTACAACCACCCATTCACCTGCTGTAAGCTGTCAGGGTCAGCCTCTCTGATTTGGCTTGGGGGTTATGCAAAACGGCAGCCTTCCCACCTGGCATTCGAGCAATTCACTAGGCTGTTGATTTACTGGGCTCTTCCAAGGAAAGTTTCACCAGGGATCAACTTCGTTTGAGCCAGCACTGTGACAAGTGGAAGCCTTGATGATGAAGGTGGGGGACCGTGAGAGAAGCTCTGTTAAGGCAAGCAACAGCTACTGCCTTCTGGCAAGGACCTTCTTCTCTCGGCAGCCTCCACCAGACTTTGAAGTTAGTCCTGCATCAACAAAGTGTGTGCAGATGTATTCAGTCCCTCCTATTTGCTGCTCGGATAAGCATTTTGTGGCACACGGTGACCACGAGATGGCAGCAAAGAAACATCACAGGAAATGGGATCCGGCTTCAAAGAATAACAGCTCTTTGCCTGGACAGTGAGAAGTCCCTCCTTGAATCACACGGCAGGGCAGCCCTGTCTCCTCCCCATGGTGCACTGCGATGCCAGGCATGCTGGAGCGAGGTGGGCAGGATGGTTGGAGACCGTCTGGCTCCCATCACGGGCATCTAGTGGCGGTGGTGCTTGTGCACGTGTGTCAGGACAACAGTGGGTCGGATGGGACAGCCACAGGGATAGGCCTACCCCAGCATTAGATTGGACGCTATGACCTTCTGGGCTTGCTGGCTAAATGCTTCAGTGCAGCCCTACTTTAAACAAACCACAGTAGGCCTAGGGAAATCCTAGGGAAATGGGGTTAGTTTTTAAAAGGACATTTTCAAGCTCTGGTGGCCTGTGAAGGAAGAGATACACAAAACCAAGGTTTACTTGTGCTCAGAATCAGTGACCATGATTTTCTGTTGCATCTGAATGGGGCCAATGTAGATATATAGGGACAAAATGTACAAAAGAATACACTAGGGCTTTCTTTTTGATATGGGTATCGCATCTATGTCTCTCAAAGCTCTACATAATATGATGCTGTTGGGTGAACTGGGCAGCCCAGTAATAAAGTGCGAGGCTTGCCCGCGGAAGGTTCCAGATGCATTCCCTGGCATTGTCAGGTCAGGCTGGAGACGGTTCCTGCTGGCAGTCCTGGGCAGGTGCTGCCAGCTCCCGCAGACAACGAGTGCACCAGACGGACGCAGGACTGAGGTGGGGAAGGCTGATTCGGCCCCCTCACGGCAACGCGGCTGATTGCATGATGCCTTCGGCTGCCCAGCTGCTCCAGGAGGAATCCAGTCACTGTTCCTTGGCGCCAATGGGACGCCACACTCCACTGCAGGGATTCCAGCAAGGCTCTTCCAGCCCCACCGGAAGATGCCAAGGACTGGAGCTAGGATAACGCAGGTCCTCCACCGCTGAGCTATGGGCCTTCCCCAGGTTGACTCAGCTACTGATTCCCAGTAGGATAACCGCATCCTGCTCAGTTTTCTATGAGCGTTTTCCCAATATGGTTCAAATCGGCAGTGGATGAGTAGCTCGGACTGGGATTGCTTGCATGGCATGATCCCGGTGGTTCCACTGGAGTCCACCAGGAGCAAGGCCCTCAGGGGCTCCATTCCCTGGAAGTCAAGCAGTGCCAACATGGGACTGTTTTCTGTACCTCCTGAAAGCGCATCCTTCCGGAAGGCTTCCTGAGCTAACCTGCTTTGTAGAGCCTGCCCTTAACATACGTTTCACTTTTGTTGGTTTTATCTTTTATTGTTCATCACTCTGAAATCTTCATGCCAGCATATGGAGCAGTATATAAATCTTGTCAAATAAATTTCAGCTCCACTGATTTCAGTGCAACTTACCTCTGAGTAAGCACACATACGATCAGGCTGAAAACGCCATGAGAATACAGATTTCGAACACTTAGGAATGGATATTTTCCAGTCAGGGTTTCTAGCTGTGATTTCAACAGCAGATCAATAGGCAGGAATTAACAGATGAAACACTTCACAGATGGAAATAAATCTCTGCCCAGTCACACAGCTTCTAAAGATGCCACAGAAAATTTGGCAACCAAATACCTTCTGTGCTTAGTAGCACCCTAGTGGAGTACTACTAGATCTCACATAGGAGTAAATTACTAATGGCTTAAATTGTTCACCTAAGGCAAGCAATTTTACGGAACTTTCATTCAAGCTCAGTCATAGCTGTATTTACTTGGCGACGATTTCCATTGAAACGAGTGGGATCTGCTTCTAAGGAAACATGCAGAAGGCGAACTTGACAAAAAGGTAGCTTAGCTGTTCCTTCTTAATAGCAACTCTGCTTTTCTTTCAGTCAGTGGTGCACACAGAGCAGGATTTAACGCTCTGTTCCCTGCTGCAGCTCTAATGTGGTGGTGGGCCTGAGAACCTGGCAGACCTCAGTTCTGGTCCCCACTTGGCTATGAATTTTAATGGATGTCTTTGGCCCAGTCACAGATTCTCAGCCCAGCCTACCTCACAGGGTTGCTGTTGTGAGGCTAAAGCAGAGCTGTGTAAGCTGCCTTGGATTCGTCACAAGAGGAAAAAGAGTGGGATAGAAATGCAACAGGATGATGCTCATGTCCTCACTCTCCACATCACTAGAAGCTCTGGGACAAAAGATCCCATGGAAAGCAATGGGAGCATCCCTTCTGGAGCTGAAAGCAGCCATGCTGGGGAGGACAGGGAAGGGGAAGAAAGGGTTAATCCCCTCCAAGTTTGGGCCTGAGGCTACCATTTTGTGCATTTGGATGATACAGGCCCCTGCCTGGGAAAAGGCAACGCCATGGTAACGCTGCATCTTTAAGATGCCACTGGGCTCTCTGAGTCTACCTCTCGGGAAGTCGCCTGTTATTTGGCTTGCCATTTCACTCAAGTTTCTCTTCCCTTTGAAGTTCACACTCGAGGACATGCTGTTCTTGTCAGAACAGGTCACGTTTAACAAGAGATTCCCAGAGTGCTGCACTTCTGGGAAAGCCAACTCACTGGCGATCGCACCACCAGCTTTCCACCACAACAGCGTAGGTGATGGTTGTTAGTCACCTAATTAAGCCATCAGCTGCAGCGCAGAGGGCACTTAGACAAGAACCAGCATCAATTGGAGGCTAACGAGAGACATATTGCCTTTCTGGAGTTTTGAATGCATGAAAGCAGGTATTTGCATTCATCAGGATGGTGTATGCTGTACTCAGCTTTTGTACACATCTATCATTCAGAAAGATGTCTTGGAGCCTGACTTTTATTCATCCAGGGTGCTTTGAACCATAATTGTCATTTCTCGCCATTCCTAGGACATAGGTTACTTATCTTTCCATTCCTCTCAAAGAACACGAAAAAATGCATGCTTCTCAAGGAAAGGATGGTGAAGACACCTGCTCATCTTTTGGGCAATCCAGGGCCTCCAGGGCCATTTTTTTGCCCATTACAGTGGGCAACGACCTTCACTCCAGGAACAGTAGCTTGCAATGTCTCGCCTGTCCTGCTCTCAGAAGCCCCTCCCTTTCTGTATGATATTGATACCTTGCCTTTGTCCTGTCTAGGGGCTCCGAGTACACACATTCCCTCCCCCGAGATTAGAATCATAAATTAGCACAGGTAGCTTTAAAATCTGTGCTCTGAGGATTGCCAAGTGACTTTCGTCCCGTCACGTACCCATTCACAGACCCAGTGTGAGGGGGTCACCAGAATCTTGTTCTTGTTGCTCTGATTTGCATTATGGAGCAATTCCAGTTCCCCTCCCTCCCAGCAAAACACAGTCTGCAAGTCCACAAAATCCACAGGTCTTCGAAAAGGGCGGTCCTCTTTGGAAGGTGCACATCAGACGTGTAGAAATCCAAACTTATTTGACTCCACTGCAGATTTCTCTGACATCCCCAAATGTGGGTTAGGCTGAGGAAAAGGTCATGTTCTGGCCATCCTTTGGGGTTTTAATTAACATTCAAGGGGAGAAAAGCGGGGAAGATCCTGCTAGCTCCCCCCTTCCATCACAGTTTCTGTTGCGTCCTACAACAGAGGGGTACAGAAAGTATTTCTTCAAGTACTGTTTGTCAGGGCAGACAGCAACAGGCCAGCAGAGCGAGTGTGGCTGACTTCCCTACCCTTTTCTGATTAAACACAGCAGTCAAACAGCTAAACAGAGTTAGAATAACTGGCCCAACAAGGCTGAACAAGGATTTGAACCTGGGTATTCCCAGTTGGAGCCCTACAATCCACACCACAGGTGTGTGATTGGTGGCCCTCCAGATCTTTTAGCCTACAACTCCCATCAGCCTGACCAAGCATTGCTAATGGTGTGGGATTATGGGAGTTATCAGCTAAAGACACGGAGTCCCCCATTCTGCTATTGCTCTTTATTTTGAGGCACCTACCCCCAAACCCTGGACAGGCCCATTTCGTTCCCACCCACCCCACTCAAGCCCACTCTTCTATGAAACCTCCATCTTAGTGGCTGCAGGATGTCTCGCCAGGGCAGAGGGGGCTGCTGATTTTGGAAAAATCTTAGGCAGAAGGATTCAGGAGGAGAAATCCTTCCGGGGGGGGGGGGGGGAAATACAGCTAATTGAGGGGATTGGTTGCAACAGAATCATTGGAGCCCCTCTGCCTTTATTTCAGCAGGTGACCCTGGGGTGACAGGTGCCCTCCCAGGAATTCATGGCCCCGAATGAGAGGATCGGGAATCCAGCCCCAGGTGGGTCAGGCTCCAAAACTGCCTCCTCACCCCAGTCAAGTTAAAGCCAAGATGTTTAACTGCTTCCATTTACCACTTCCGTCCGGCCTTTTTGTGTCCATCCCATCTGTTTACTATTTTGTTACCTTTCCGCCCTGCGTTTACTCCCTAACACAAAACCCCACCAACAGACACATGCACACACAACCTGGCACCTTTTCCGTGTTTTGGACAACGCTCCCAGCATGCCAGACCATGGGCCATGCTGGTTGCTGATGGAAGCTGGGGGCCACAAGGGCTGGAGGGCACCATCAGCTCAGGGGAGGCTGCTTTAAAGCATGGCAAGGAACGGTGTTTCCTTGCTCTGCAGAGCACTCTGTATAGTTGAGGAACTGAGTGAAGAAGGAGCATCCGGGCACTGAAAACCTTTCATCACTGCTGAGGCACTCAATGAAGCACAGAGGCTACTCCTTGCTGCAGAGGTGCTGCTTCTGGAATCCAAGCAAAGGGGCCATCTCCTGCAGGAGTCAACCTGATGCTTCTGGGAAGCCCAGGAATACGTTGTGACTGCAAGCACAACTCGGAGGCTGCAAAGAGGCGGGAGATGCAAAAGAAGGGCAGGTCTAGCCACTGGTATTTAAGCCCCAGCCACATACAAACAGTTCACATCCATCAGCTCTTGGATTTACATGCATCTCGAGTCATAGAAGAGCACGTTAGCTTGCAGGAAAAGCACAGAGTTCTGAATTGCTCCTTTCTCAACAATCCGATCAGACTGTATGGATTGCTCACCCTTCAGCTTTATCATAACCTGCTCCAAACAATGGAAGGGACAAGGAAGCCTATAATGAGGTCCCAGGTAACTAGCATTGCTCCATTTTCTAACATTAGTTATTTATTACACAGATGAAGGATTGCTAGAATTAAAGGAAGGCAACAGATGCTGCAGAGAGGGAACTGTTCTGGGTCTAGGAGGAAACGGTTTCCTAGGTTTTGCTTACAATATGTCACTGGAAACAACAGGATAGGGAGGAAAATATCCTTTGTTTTTCACACAAATCTTAATCAGGCTTAAAATAACTTGGAAATGTTACCTGTTTATATGGTCTCTTTTGCATTATGGTAAAAGGAAGAAATCAAGGGAAAACCCTTATAAAAGGACCTCTATTACAGCATAAATCATCTCCATCTGCACCAATTCTACCTGGTTAATACTGCATATTTGACAGTTGGTTTAGTGTCCTCCTATGGTCAGTCAAGTTTACAGAACTGAGCAAGGTGGTGGAGGGCAGGACATTGGAGGCCCACCTTCAGTCATCCAGAGGGTCACCATAACTCATGGAAGACTTGACAGCACATAATAACAACTTGCTTGGTCAAATGTGCTTCTTATCGGTCCTGGAAACAACTGTATGATTACTTAAATAAAGGTAAATCACAGGTTATGTTAGTTTACTGGAAGGAGCTGGATGAAGTTTTATAGAACAGGGTATAGCAGGTTTAGTCTAAAACCAGACAATAGAGATTAGACTGATTAAGCAAACAAACAAAATAACTACAAAGGTTATTCTGGTCTATTTATGAGTTCTGTACTATTTTTGGAAGAAAGCATATCCTAACTTAACCTGAAATCAGAGTTGGCTTTTTACAGTTAAGGAATGAAATGACAGTTCATTTTAAAATCCAGTTCATGCATTCTCAGTCTTGATGGAATGATTTTAAGGGTATCCTCTGACCCCTGAAATTCAATGGGATTTGCTCTCTAGCAGGTTTGATTAGGCCACAGCAGTTTAAAAGTTTTGGCTCACTTAAACTCCAAGTTGCTGTGATCTTCTGTGTTCTTGACAGTTACAAAAATCTTGCAAGAGTCAAGTTCTGCTGGATAGATGGGAAACTGGGAAAACTGACTCACAGGGCCAAACTAAGTGCATGCAGCCACAATTCTGGTAATGCACAGAGAAAATCAACTGCCAGCATCAAACACCCATCCACACAAAACAAAACACAATCCAGGCAATATGTAAACAGCTGCGCCACAACTCAACAAGAAAACCAGCTCTCTCTGTCTGTCTGTCTGTCTTCTCTCTTTCTCACACGCACACACACACAGAGCATAAGAAAAGCATCTCATTGCTTCTTCCTCTGACTACCCCGGCATATTCCTACCCCAACCAGCTTGCATTTTATTTTTTTCTGGTAGCTGGACTGAAGCCACCTACCACTTTTCTTCCCTAAGGTCTTCTCTACATTTTATCACTTTTATTAATTAAGAGAGGATATATTGTGGAATGTTTTATGCTATTTATATATCGTTATTTATTGTGGAATTTTGTGTAAGCTGTCCTGAGGCTTTCGCAAAGGACGGCATACAAATGTCTTGAAAGAAAGAAAGAAAGAAAGAAAGAAAGAAAGAAAGAAAGAAAGAAAGAAAGAAAGAAAGAAGGAAAGAAAGATAGATACATGGGGCATAACCCTGAGCCTTTCTTCATGGGAAGATTGTAGCATCCTTTCCAAGAGGAGCCCTCTCCCGTGTTCCTTCTCTGCATGTTCCTATAAGTTCCATTACAGAATACGAGGCAGTTCTCAGTTTAGAGAGCTGCAGAAATGTAGGTTCATCCTTAGAACCGAGACTGTGCAGAGGGCACCTCACGGGGCAGCATGCCAGCCTCCTGCTGAGCAACCACAACAACAAAGCTTAAAAAAGGGATGGGCAGCTGACCACCTTGAAACGTGTCCATGGGCAAATCGGTTGCCAGCAGCACCATGTCGTACCCTCCAGATCTAACATTTAACCCATTCTTTTTCTTTCCCACTCAAAGAATTAAATTTGATAACCGTGGATACCAAATCTGGAGACATGGCCAATTTCTCCTCTTCACAAAGCCCTACAGCTACTTTTGGGAACTGCACCGATGAAAGTGCCTCATTTCAAAACATCTACACGTCCCTCATTTATAGCATTCTCTTTCTGGTGTGTTTTCCCGGGAACATTATTGTCATTTCCACATATATCTTCAAGATGAGACCTTGGAAAAGCAGCACAATCATCATGTTAAATCTGGCTCTTACGGACCTGCTGTACGTGTCCTGCCTTCCCTTTCTGATCCATTACTCCATCAATGGGGACAACTGGGTCTTTGGAAGGTTCATGTGCAAGTTCGTCCAATACAACTTCTACTTCAACACCTACAGCAGCATCTTGTTCCTCACCTGCTTCAGCCTCTTCCGCTGCTGTGTTGTGGTCTACCCGATGCGATGCTTCTCCATTCAGAAGCAGCGCTGGGCCATTGTGGCCTGCACTGCAATCTGGGTTGCTTCGCTCCTGGCCATCAGCCCCATGATCTACCTGGTCACCACGAAGCAAAGCTCTACGAGATGGATTTGCATGGACTTTACTGATACCGAAGACCTGAAGTTGGCAAGGTGGTTCAACTGGCTCCTCACGATCTTTGCGTTCCTCTTGCCTTTGGGAACGGTGACTCTTTGCTACGCCATGATTATCTACACGTTGGCAAGGGGTCCTCACACTGGTACTGCTTACAAGCAGAAGGCTCGCAACCTGGCAATTGTCCTCCTGGCTGTCTTTTACGTGTGTTTCTTGCCATTTCACATCCTCAGAAGTGTTCGTCTGGAGCTAAAGCTACACCCCGTGAACTGTGAAGTAATGCAGCAGGTCCTGAATATTTTCACAGTGACTAAAAATTTAGCGTCACTAAATCCCATTGGCAACTTAATCCTTTATGTTGTGCTTGGAGATAACTTCCAGCAGGCCATGCTTTCCATTTGTAAACAGATTCTAAAAACAAATAAGAAATAGATGTACCTTAAAAAGTGGTGCTGTTTGTTCAAGTCATTCAATTATAGATTATATTTCCGATTGTCCTAAATATGTATAATTCAGCACAGAGATAAGACCTGTTCATAGGCATATGTTTTTCATGTACTTCTGCAAATAAAATTTAGAAATCGCTCTCTTCCTCTTCCCAAGGATGTTGCAAGTGTTTTCACTGCTTCATGTTCCTGACACTCCTTTTTCTCAGCAGGGGCTTCTCTTACTGTCTACTTGGTTATGGAACTATGGAAGTGGGTAACTTTCTGGGAGCGCACAAGCCAGTTTAGAACCACACCATAGAGAGACCCGGCTTGCAGAACATGCCAAATCTTGTCTCCATCTTGACTCTAATCAAGGTGATCCAGGGTTGCAGCACATGATGGGAACCCAGCCACAATGAATTAACCCTTTATTAGTAGGTGAGATGTTTAACCCTCTATTAACCCATGGGTTTGCAGAACACATCACAACCTCAATTACCCCCTCAGAGACACTCTGCCTGCACCGGGGGGTAGTCACGGGTTAAGCAACCAAGATAAGCCATTATGTCACGCAAACAGTCGAGGCAGTGGAGACGGAGTGATAAAGACTCCCAAAGACTTGCAGCCTTGCCTCTGTATTATCTAAATAAACTAGAACCACAAATAAATATAGCATAGTTGTTAGTTTGCTTTTAAAGAACACAATATTTGCAAAGGGTTGGTGCCGATAAGCCACACAAAAGGATAAATTCTATGCAAATATCTGGTGAGAACATCCATATCACACAAATTCACTGGTGCATTAAGAGATCCACCAGGCTAGGCAATAGCCCCCTGAACTGGTTGGTGACAGATTTACATAAACAAAACCCAAGGAACAGGCGTTAGGATGACTTCATACACAAGAAGGATGAGGAAGATGGAAAAGAGAGGGGGAAATCCAGGACATGCAGAGTCTGGCAGTCAAATCAGTTTTAATGCACTCCTATTTTTCCCAAAAGGAAAGTGCAACCTAATGGCCACCAGAAAACTACAGCTTGGAACAGCCTTTTTCAAACAGGTGCCTTCCAGACAACTCAGGCTGTAATTCACAATCTTGCGGATTGTAAATCCTGGGAGTTGCAGCCTGACGCACCTGGAGGGCTCCAGCTTGAGGAAAACTGACTTAGCAGAATCTTGCAAAGCGAAAGACGTAACGTCTTAGGCTTGGCAGAAGGCATCTCATCAGCCCCGCTGTCATCCGGAGGGAAGGCAGCTGTTCGCAATGGCATTCAAGCATCAGAGGAGAGGGGACCATTTTAGGACTCACCAACCTTTGTGGCATGGTATTTGTGTGTAAGAAATCATCGACGGAACACAGGTGCTTTCCTTCTGGACTGAAAGGTTTTGTCTTTAAAAACATGTGAGAAAAAATAGAGGCATGAAACCAGTGTAATCACACCCTTTCATTTAGAGGTCATTCGATACCCAAAATAGGCATCGTCACTCTTCCAACTCTAATGAAGGCTACAGCCCGCCTCTTCCTGCCTCTTGCACATTAATAAGAAATCAAGAGGGGGAGTGTATGATAGCCCACTCAAGTCATGTCACATCTTTTTTATCCATTCCATTTTCTTATGGAGGGAAGAGTATACAAGGTTATTATTCATTTATTTATTTATGTGATGTGTGTTTTGTGCTGCCTTTCTTTGATATGAAGCCACTGATTAATAAGCAATACCTCATGATGTATTCAAAGCATTTCTGCTGCAGTAGAACATTCAGACTCTTTGGGGTCTCCTGATGCTTCAACACCCAAACAGCAAAAATGGCTTTGCCAGGAAATGTACCACAATTTTTCTTTGCATCAAACCTGTTCCAAAAAGAGCTTTGGCGCTGTAGTATACAAACATGGTTGCCCCTGTGAAACATGCAGAGGTTACTAGCATGGAGTATTCACATCTGTTGATTATGGGACAGCCCATTTTCATGACACTTGTCAGTTCAGAAAACCCTGATGTGGGCTTTTAATACTCAAAGAGATAGCAAAATAAAGAGTGGTGCAGGGAAAGATTATTAATTCAAGCACACACTGCTCAAAGGCCCTACACAAACAACCTAATCATGTGCAATCGAGTATAACTGGTCCACAGGTTAAGAATGAATTCTGTTCCTGAGATGGTCCTCAAGTCAAATTTGCATATAAGTTGGATCCTATAAATAAAAAGCATACAAAACAAGAAATGCTTCCATTTACACTAAAACATCTACAACACAATGCAGCATTTTAACAATGATGATACCGTAATAATAAAGTAACTGCTTGTATGAGAAAGAGAGAGAGAGAGAGAGAGAGAGAGAGAGAGAGAGAGAGAGATTCTGATTGTTGAACAACTAAAGTCTAATGCTTTCCCAATGACTGATGGTGTCTCACCTTTCCCTGATCATAGAATCATAGAATAGCAGAGTTGGAAGGGGCCATGAAGGCCATCAAGCCCACCCCCTGCTGTTGCAGGACACCACGTGACACCATCCCACTCAGATGGCTGTCCAGGTTCTTTTTGAATGTCTCTAGTGTGAGAGAGCCGACCACCTCCCTGGGCAGCTGGTCCCACTGTGGTATTGCTCTGGCAGTGAGGAAGCTTTTCTGGATGTCCAGCCTGAATCTGGGTTGAATTGATTATGCCGTGTCCTACACTCTGGTATCAGCAAGAAGGGATCTTGACGTTCCTCTTTGGAACAGCCTCAAAAGTGCTTATAGAGTGATACCGTGTCCCCCTCAGTCTTCTCTTCTCAAGGCTGAACATGCCAATTTTATTATTGGGCATGCTTGTTTTATTATTTCCACTTTAGTTTTGATTGTGATTGCTTTTCTTTTCTTCAATGCATCACCTGCACTGGCAGCAGATTTACACTAATTTTGTTTGCCTCTTTTTTCCCTCCTCCTTCCCTCCCTTCCTCTTCTCACCACCCACAGACACCCGCTTGCCACCCAGTGTCCGCAGGTGCCCACCTGCCACTTGAGGACAAGGCAGGACTTCCTGGTTTGCTCATCCGTAGGGGGGAGTTGTTCTTAACCTGGACGTTCTCAACTGGGGACTGGGTGTACACATATTGGCATTCACAAATAGGACCACGGGGCTGTGCTTTGCAGCTCTGAGTCATCACTTGCCAACCTTCCTCCGTTGTTTTTACTTGCTTAAATCTGCAGGATTTAAATCTACAAGCATTATCTCTGGCTGTCCTAGTTTGCTTAGACTTATCAAAACATGGGTTAACACCTGCCTAGTAGAACCATAGTCATCCCATGGAAATGTTTTTTTCATTTGACTATACAGTCCAAGCTTAATACTGTAAATGGAAAAAGAATGGGACATTTGTACACAGTTGCCATAATTTATATAAGGATTTGGTTGTGTAAATTGGCTTGAAAATAATGATGAGTCAACAAGAGTTCATAAATCAGGTGCTTGAGGACAGTGACATACAAGAATTCCACAATCCTATATTAGCAGAAGGTTTGATGGGGTAAAACATATTTTAGACAAAGATATAGGGGAGGTACATGCCAGTTGGTTTCCCTCCAGCTAATTTAGACTTCTGTTCCCATCATCCACCATCAGCATAGGCAATTGTCAGAAGTCTAAATCTCCTGCAGGCACCAGGGGTAACAGAATAAGGTACTGCTGTATTCTCCCCACAAGAACTCAGAAGAACACCAACTCAAAACATTCTGTAAAATTCAGTGAGCAACAATCATCCTTATAAGCATGTTACAGGGATAAACACAATCCCTGGCTAGAAAAACACTGGGTATATTTGCTCTTTCCTTTTGCTCTGCACCTCTATTTTTTAAAGCATAAATAAGAAAGGCAAGAATGAGAGAGAGAGAGAGAGAGAGAGAGAGAGAGAGAGAGAGAGAGAGAGAACAGTCCAGAAAGTTTTAACCTTTTTTTAAAAAATGGGGGAGGTATTTGCATATTTATTCTTCCGGCATGCAAATAGCGACAAGAGGAACAGTGATACAGACAATCTGGCATTGCCACCTTTTCCCAACGGTGCTCCTGAGCTTTGCGGCAGAGTTTTGTGCTTTTAGAAAGTGATGTTTTTTCTGCCACCCACATGGAAGTTTGGTGTCAGGAAGTCTGGCCTGGAGCCCGGCTACACACGCAGTTCAAGTGCTGAATCAGGCAGGGTGCCCAGCCCTCAGGTCGACTTTCCTAGAGCAAATGCAGCCTGCTCAGTTGTAGACGGCCGCACAGTCGCAACAAAATGTTCTCATTGCTTAGCGTGTGGCTGCCGGGACCGACACAATGTCAACTTATTCCAAAGAGCCACTCGGACCAGCCTGCGTCTCTCTCCTCCAACATCTCACTGAGGTTGAGCAGGATCCCTCTCAGTCACACACATCGGGGAACATCGGATCTGTACCTCAACACAGCTGGAAGGCACCCGTGGAGGGAGAGGCACGCCCGTGGGCCGCGAGAGGCATTCTCTCTCAGCGTCTTCTAGGAATGCAAGTACCAGAGCAGCTAATGCACCCCTCAGCGGGCAAGCAGGAGTGTTTTGCAGTTGCCGATTGCTCGCACTCGCTGACTCAGCTCTGAAGAACTGAGTTCCAAAAGGAAGGACCAAGCGATGCCCCGATGACAGCTCAGCAAACTGGCCCTTCTATCTCAGGGGCCCCTTGACTCAAATAGTGTCACTGGTCAGCTGTTGCCTCTATGAGCAGTGTATTTCCTCCTCCACCTCCAGAGATGGCCGTGAACAAACAGCACACTTGTGGATCTGGTGGACACAATCCCAGGTGGAGTTGTCACTATTTTGTTCATTCCAGGGGCTGCCCCCGCCGAGCCGTTCATCCCACACCGATTCCAAACCACAGGTAGTCATTTGGATAAATACCCATGTTTAAAAAGGGTGTGTGTGTGAGGAGGGGGAACAACCTCCAATCAAACTACAGCGGGGCAAAATACATTGTGTGAGAATAGCAGCCAAATGTACGTAATCTTACATTTAAAGCTGCCATTTGATCAGTTGCTAATGCTGCTTACGGAATATACTACATGAAAGGCCAGTGCAGCATTCTTGCTCACTTTGCTTTGCAGAAAACAACATTCCTTCAGCTTTCTGTAGGGATGCTTTGCTTTACAGAATGTAGGTTTGAGATAAATGTAAATAAACAATGAAAGCCCCAATAAAAGGAGGAAAAACAGCCATGGACAGAAACATTTCACACTCCTTTTAGAACAGCAATTAGGTAACAGGTAGAATTCCAAAACAACCCATATTTATTTGTTATTTTTTATCACAGCTGCTGCCTCACTCAGTGGCCTAGCTAAGCCTGTAACTGGACTTCTCCCTTCTGCCTCTGTTTCCTATGCAGTAATCCTATATCTCGTCAGTAATGTCACTTAAAGAAACAGCTACTCTCGAGATCACCACCACTCTCAAGGCTAGTCCTAGATGCTGGTAAGCTCTAGACCTGAATCCCTGTCCCTTGGGGACACAGTCCGTTCACTCCCAGAGCCTTCCTCGCACTACTTCTGGTAGGTGGTGGGGACACTAGACGCAAACATAAGACCTGCTCTACAGAGGATGGTCCTCTTCCTCGAGGGCTGCCAGGGCAGCATCCTCTATTTTTAGGCATCTTCCACTTCAGGGGAATTGACCCCCTTTCCACCTGAGGGCCAAATTCCTCCTCTTGAAGGGGCACATTTTGGGAGGAGGAAGCAAGAGAGGCAGGCCAATGACAAAAGGGAAAGAGCCCAAAATCGCAAAAATACCCACCTAGTTTAACTCAAAGCTCTTATGGCCCATGACTAATCACTAGGAGAAGCGATTCAGAAAAGACCCTGCATGAGGGATGTGGAGGGAGCAGTATCGGGGCAGGGAATCTGATGGTTTCCCTGGGCCAGTTCCCAGGACTCCGGTCGATTCTATCATGGCCCCGAGCTTGAGTTCCTGGGAAGCGCACCCACCTTTAATGGGACACTTGCCAGGAATGGAGCCCCAAATGGTGTGCAAGCAGCACGCTTCTTCTGCACCACACACGACAGTACCCGGAGTAGAAGAGGGACGGAGGGCCCCTTGGTGAGCACAGAGTGACCACTGTCCCTAGGCCGGTGCAACCTAACACAGAAGTCTCCTGGTTGCACAAGCTTCATTCTGCAAGCATTTGTGGCTCACTTGGCTGAACCAGGCTGAACACGAGAGGAAGTCTGCAAAACTAGTGGGATGGATTCGGAGGTGTTTCGTCCCCATCCTAACCCTGCCCAAAAACTGAAACTCCACCAAACACTGGTGGTCCAGAGAAAGGGGATACAACCCTCTGGGGAATCCTAGTGGAGGAGCTTGAAAAAATAAATGGCTACAAAGGGGGTCACCAATTTGTACATGCTAATTTGTGTGGTTAAATATAAATTAAATGATCGGTAGAATTTAAATAAAAATGCAGTACATCTCAGCATGCTGAGGAAGACGGTATATCCTCTTCAGTCTGCTTTCAATTTGCTAACTCTTGATGGGCGTCTTCAAAATCCCTGTTCTTCCTCCTTGTGGTTCTTCAGCATTGATCCACACTTGTGTAAGAAATCTCAAATGCAGGAAGATATTTAAAGTAGGGTCCATGTTAAGGGTGCCAAACAGGCCTAGCCAAAAGAGTTGCTTCTGGAACCAAATGTTATTCTTGGTGAATTGCTGGCAGCTTATTAGTTGTTTAACCTAAGAAAAGGAGAAATTGATGAGAAAAGGCTGCAATGTTGGAAAAATCCTGAATGCATTCAAATGAGGTTGTATGTCTATGAATCCGACCTGTGAATTATCCAACAGACCATTTTTTTCCTGAGGTACTTTTGGAGAGGTTTGCTCAAATTAACACTAATGTGAATTAGCTCAAGTAGCACACAATTCAAGTAAAAAGAATCTGATTCTGTCAATGAGTGGACAACAGAATGAAAGATCTCTGACAATTCATGAAACACAGACAGAAGGCATTTAACAAAATCTGTATGTAAATCTGCAAAGGACAAGCAGGGAAGCTTCTACAGAACTGTTGAGTAGACTAGACATCAGCTCGCATGTAAGCAGGAGAGTGTAACCCTATGTTAGGAAAAATTACTGGAGGAAGTTAGACGACTCTGTTGTAAGCGATCTGTGAACATGGAGCCGTATACTTTCCATTAATGGAACGGGCATAACCGAAGGGCACAGGTGCCATGTTCTACCTTCATTCAAAGATACCTCCAAGGAAGATGGATGCTTCCTTGAAGAATGTAGCAAGCCAATTCTATTCTTTTTTCTATTTCTGCATTATTATTTATGTATATCGATATTATTACTGTATTAAGGCTGAATAAAAGATAAGCTTGTTGCATTTCCTTTAATAGCAGAATGCTTTCCCATTTGAAATAGCGGACTGTATGCTTCAGTGCTTCCATGCACGATAAAATAAGCGAGACTCTTTGAAGCTGAGCTAGATGTAGATGGGATGTGAGAGCCCATCAATAGGAAATGGGGCATCTGCTTAATTAGATTTATTATCTGTAAATGTCCACTCTACACTTGGACTGGCAGCCTATCAAATAGAGGACATCTTGCATCAGAGGAGTGCCCTCTAACAGCTCTTCACACTAAGAACTGGAAAGCCAGATACCGGGATCACCCCTGAAGGGCCAGCTTTGATACCTGGGCTTGAGGGTTTGCAGCCAGCCCCAATTTCTTTGAAGGGCTCTGGGGCCCAAATCCAGTTGATACAGAAAGGATCACAGGAAGCCTGGAAAGCAGCGGCCTTGAAGTTGTCCTGCCGTCAGCACTAATGGAGAAGGCAAGTCACCTGGGAAACATCTTCCCCACATATATTGTATTTCTATTTAAGTTGTACTAATTCTTTCTAAATATGCCCATAAACAGAGTGATTCACATAGCAACCTGCATATGCAATTGCAGCTGTCTTGAAACCTGCTTGGTATAGCTGGGTTATAAATGTTTTAAGTAAGGAAATAAATAAAGCAGACCTTTTTCTAATGTTTTGCAGATGCGTGTCTTCTGTTCTCTGGAGAAGAAAGAGGATCATTGAGGGGGTCTTGTTTGGCATTCTGTGTAAACATCACATTTGCCCAATGTGTGGGCCAGCCCGTGCTTGGTGTCATTCGACCAGCTAAACTGTGGTAGAAAGGAGGAAGCGTCCCGTCTCACTCAGCATCAGTCAGGGAATGACCACAGTGCCATGGTAATGATAAAGAACATCTTCTGACCCAGAACCACTTGCCAGCTTCTGGGCTAGGCCACTTCTGGTGGTCAGTGCCAGATGCCTCCACCACATCTGATTCCTGCTCTCGGGACCCCTTGGGCTGAGGTTGGTGTGGATGTCGCAAGCCATCATGTGCCCATGTCCCTGCGGCATGTTTGAACACACTCCCGGGGGGGGGGGGGGAATCCCATGTCCATGAGGGATTAATTTGTCCGAGAAAAGCTGGGCTCAGGAAGAGACCATGGCTCAGGGACAGGAAACCCGCTTGGTCTGCAAAAGGTCTCCAGTTCAAATCATGTCCTGAAACCCAGCAGAGTCATCCTACTGGGTCAGGAGGATCAAGTCGTCTGATTCAGTATAAGGCCTCTCTGATGTCCTCAACTCTTCTCACTGACACAGGGTTCCCTATGTCTATGGAGGGAGGCCTTCCATTGTGCCTTCCCTTGCCTGCAGGTGGAAGTCACACTGCACAGGTCTGCCTGAAGCCATTTCCCCCCCTCACCTGCTGCTTGCATCTACCAGACCCATGTGAGGTCTTCAGGAAAGGGCTGAGATGAAGGGGGAATGGGCCTTAATGAAATACATAAGCCAGTCTCCCTGATTCCGCCCAATTTTAGTCCAAAAATGCACACGCACACACACACACAGAGGCTCGGCACATTATATGATGCACATAAGGGAGACGCATCAAAGATTCGGGGATCAGGCTCTCTCCAGGGACCTGAGAGCTGCAACTGAGCACCAGAAGGAAAAGACGCAGGTAGCTGAGGCTTTCTGAATTTTCAACTTACGCCAGTGTTGCTTGTGAGGAATGCGTGTGCACTGATATTCATTCCACTGTAATGGCCCCTGGCTAGGCCAGTGAATACATATTGTGCTATAATAGAAAGCTTTTGGTGAGATGACTCCTCTGCCGAAAAATGATCTCGGTGCAGTGTCTTGTTCATAGACTCCATGGTTTACCTGGTGCTGGGGGGTGTTGCTGTCCTTGGCCACAGGAGGGAGCAGGAAACCTTTCACATTCCTCTTCAGCCCAGAAGCCTTTCCTTCAGGAAGGACATTCAGGTCTGAGCATTCAGGCAAGATTCTTTGGCTATTTACTTTTTTCTCTTCTCCTTCTCCGGTTCTCTCTACTTCCTTTTCTTTATGGACTGAGGCGTTCAAGGCAACTTCAGCCTGCTAAACCTCCATCCAGATCAAGACACTGGCCAGGCATTGGTTGAGGCTCTGAGTCTGCATAACCTGGGCATCATCCTGCATACTGAAAGCAAGACCTCAGAGCACCCCTCTAACAGTTGCATCACGCCTCTCTTCAGCGGCTGTGGAGCAGGGAGAGAATCCTGTGGGATGCCCCTGGGAATTCCTCATTTTTAATCAAAGCATGCCACACTTTTTCCCTTGGACAGGAATCTCATACATAAGCCATCAAAGAGTCAGAGGAACAGCCACTCGGGGTGAAGGATCAGTGCAGAAAAGGCTTGGCTTAAAATAGAGATGCTCTGGAGGAAGAACCAGGCATGGGCAGAAACCCAGGTGGAGAATGCCACTGAGAAAGGGGAGAAGGATTTAAAGAAATCCAACTAACCATCTCCCCAACTTTCCTGGACTTGGACTGCCGGTAATCCAGAGGCTTTGAATTTCATGAACTTCTACATGCGTATCTTCTAAAAGAATTAGCTAAAATTGTTAAGGGTATCTTATCAGCTTTTAGAAAATGTATAATAGTAACTGGAGAAGTGATATAGGCTAGATCAACCTTCCTCAACCTGGTGGTCTTCAGAGGCATTTGGACCACAACTCCCAGAATTCCCATCCAGCAGGGCCATTGACTGGGAATTCTGGGTGTTGCAGTCCAAATGTGCCTGGAAGGCACAAAATTGGGGTAGGTTGGGCTAGATAATGCAGTTTTGTTTGATGGTCCCATTCAGGAATATAGACATTTTGCTAAAAATAAATGAAATTGAACATTCTAACTTGCTACATAAGGAGAGAGAGAAATATTTAAAACATCTTTCCCCATTGCAGCTTCTATTTCATGAAGTGTACCTAATTGCTTATTCTAGATCTGCCATTATGAGAACAATTGTGACATTGTGTGGCCAATCAGGAAAACCCTCTTTCTTTGAATAATACAACATCAAGGCCCCAAGACCTTCATTCTGCCCTATCCCAGAAATTTAACTATCTGGATAGGTTTTGAATGAAAACGTTGACTGAATATATAAATAAATGATGGAGCAGAACCTCAAAGTGATACTGATTAGGTGCCTGGACAATAATGAAAACATCAGCAACCACATCATTACATTGCATTAACAGAAATGAAGACCTGTCCAGACAGTAATACTGTTCTGTTATAATACAGTAAATGGTTCTTCTGAGGATGCAATCCTGTACACACTTACCTGAGGGGAAATCCCACCAAATTCATGGGAATAGAATATATAGGAATGCAGTCTAAGTCCAGGGTGTGGAACAATCTGACCCATTAAGCTGCGTAATAAGGTTGACACCATTGCTATTGGAAAGACTAGTCCCGGCCTAATTCAGAATGGAACCCATTAAATGGATTCATTTGAACAAAGTTCCTCAAAGTTCAAAGTCAATTGCACTGAAATCTGTCCCCCAAATAGGTTCACCACCATGGGGCACCATGGACACTTCTGTAAAGCTCAGAATAAAAGCTGTGATGATAAGAAGCCCCAGGGCAGAAGAGTCACCAGCCCAACAACAAGCCAAGGTACAGCTGAGCAGCAGTGGATCTTCTGGTATCCTTGCCGAGAGCAAGAAGCTACAGCGAAGAGAGAGCAAGAGTGAGGGACTGCGTGAGAGATGCTGAGGCGAGGTGGCTGCGAGCCGCCAATAGCTCTTGGCCTTCACACCGAGAACACTTGCGGAATGGCCAGCAGGCAGAAGAGAGGAGAGGACAGTTCAGGCACAGGCAAATATGGTTCAGGGAAGGTCAAGCTATGCACACAGTCCATCAAACCACAGTCTAGGTGGTGCTCGGTGGTGGTCTTCAACAGCAACATCTTGAAGCGCACACAGATTATTTCGACACCGTTGTCAGCCCCTTGTTCAATCCAGGCATTCAACACAGGTCTTGGTCCAAGCTGCACCAAATCCCACAATATAAAAATATTCACAGTTTCTGTACTGTACATCGGGCTACTCCTGATGGCAGCTTGGAGGCTTCAGCTGATACAAGATTCTGTGGCCCACCTCCTGATAGGCTGGGTAGTTAAGAGCATGTGACAGCAGTGATCCTGCATCTGCCCTGGCATTCTCCTGGCTTCCAAGCTCAGTTAAGGTGCTAGTTCTGGTCTTGAAAACCAGAATAGTAACCCGCATAGCCTCCTGGAGGACCAGTTCGGGCGGAGTCGGTACCGTAAGCGCCACCGGTACCAAGGGGCCCATCGGATCCGAGTCCCAATGTCGGGGACGGTCCGGACGTTCCGAATTCCTGGGTTTTTGGGAGGCTTGGAGACCTTCTCCTTCCTGGCCTTTTTATGGCCTGCTGAATTCTCGGATTCGGCATGCTTCCACTTTCCATGCTTCTTTTTAGGTGAAGCAGAGGGAGCCACCGAAGCAGACGCACCTTCATCCGAAGGCCGTGAGGGTGGGGCCACAGAAGCGGAGCCAGGTTTTGGGACGGCAACAAGCGGGTCTGATTGCATCAGAGCCCGATCCCAAAGGAGTCTCCAGAGGCGGACTCGGAGGTCGACTCAACCTCTCCGGACGTAGCAGTACCGGTGAACCATTGATGGACTGAGCCCAGCATACCTATGAGATGTCCTTCCAGGCTATGTTCCACCCACCCATTAAGACTGACTTAGGGCTAAGCCTAGCTTCTGCACCCAGCCCACATGGACACACAGAAAAGCATTCCCAGGCGCCAACCCTCACCTTTCAACGTCTCCCCCTTAAAGGCTTATCGCCACAGGCCATGCCTGTGGGCTCATTGGAACTGATATTTTGAAAAAAGAGCTTTTGATACAGCAATCGGCATACTGTAGCTTGCCCCATGGCCTTGGAGAGAGCTGGCTGTGAGAACTAACACACAGTGGCAGGCTTCCTTTATTAAGCAGGGGACTGAACTAGATGAACTCCAAGTTCTCTTCCTCCTACGATCTTATAAATTCCCAAATAAATCCAATTGCATATGATGGTGCTTGCATGTACTCTATTTCTCATGTTGTTCTGTCTGAGTATAAGGAAAATTAAAAATAGATGTCACAGGAGCCTCTGGGGAAAAAATTACAAAAAATCTTGTACTTTCATGTTTGGCTCCATGCATCTTCCTCTTTATTTAATCTTGTTTTGATATAAATTTAACGGTTATTTTTAATAAGGTTTATCAAAGCCTGTTTCTTTGACACTTCTCTTCAATACAGTGATGTGAACATCTCCTTTAATGCCCTTTCCCTCTCTTCAAACAGCATTCCTCTAGTGTTTTCGCTGCCTGTGTTGTCTAGCTATGCATCCTTTCCCTGCAACAACCGAATCTTCCCAAAGGACAAATGGATTCCAGTGCCGCCCCCTTTAAACGAGCTTATTGCCTCGAAAGATATCTGAGAAACACATGCACGCACGCATAGTTCCATAATCCTTATAATCTATAATCTATAATCCTTTACCACCCACACGTTTCTCTTTTCAAAAGGCAAGCTGCTAATTAGAGTGCAGATTACTATAGTTGGAATTTACAGAAGCAGAATGTCAATGCAACACCAATCTTAGCTGAAATGGGAAACTAACCTTCTCTCAAGAACTTCTCTGCATGGGATAATTTTCTAATCTCTCCTTAACTCTTCCCTTCCTGTGGCTGGGCTCAAATCCCACACACAGTGAGCCAGTGAACTCAGCAGATTTGAGTACCTTTAACACTGCGCTGGATTGTGACCTGGAGTACTTCTCCTTGCATATGCAGGGATTCAAGGAGATTTCTTATTTTGATGAGAAATTATATCCCCCTGTATTAGTATTTATTGCATCGTGCCTTTCATACAGAAATTGCCTTTAGAGGGGGCTTTAAGCACCTTGTACAAAAATGCACAAAATACATTACTGTACCTGAGGGTTTGGCACCGTCATTTTTAAGAGGAAAAAGAGAATTATTTCATTCCACACAAGAAACCTTTCAATTGAAAAGCAGAGACAGGATCAAGGGTACCTACAAGTACTTGAACGGCTGCCACAAAGAAAAAGGACAAAAAAAAAACCTCAAGAGAGCAGGACCTGGAATAACGGGCTCAAGTTACAGGAAGCCAGATTCCGCCTAGATATCAGGAAAAATTTCCTCACTGTCAGAGCAGTACAGCAGTGGAACTAGAGACCTGGGGAGGTGGTGGGCTCTCCCACCTTAGCGGCCTTCAAGATGCAACTGGTAGAGTGTGACTTTCAGTTCTCTCTTACTGAGATTGACCTCTTCTTAAAGAGCTACCTCTGTTTTGATGATCCCAAAACCTTTTGGATCCCTGAGAAACTCCTGTGGGCACCACATACATTGTCTCTTTCCACAAAAATTCGCTTTCCATCTGTTGGATATGGCCACATCTTTTAATAAAGGATTGCCTAATCCAGCTAATGACTGGCGGTACAAGACAGCTGCTGCTTCTCTTAAACACATGTTTTGTCAAAGTGCAGAAGTTATTTATCCTGAGGAGGAGGTGATTGTGCAGGTAAATTTTGTACTGGAACAGACATTAATATTCGATAATGCACATACTCTTTTAAATTATGTATTTGCTTTATGGAAATTAACACATGGAAGGGGAAATTGTTGCCCTTCTGACAGCTAAAAGACTGATATGACAATACTGGGAGGAGTGACACAAACTGCCTATCATGCCAAGGATTCAGTAGCTTACCGTGCTTTTGATTCAGGAACCTGTTACATGTAGAGTCTAACTTCCTATAGATACTAATTTAGGCTATTTCTGTTGAAGCCTGTGTACAATTACTAGAAGGTAGTATACATTTCATAGAAATCCATGTGAATTTATTTTAAGAATGGGGGGTGGGGAAATAAAAAAGAACTTCAGGGGTCCAAAGGCCACATGTTGGGGACCCCTTAGCAAACTCCAGTGGCGATTCTTGTGGGAACCACAAGGTGGCCCATTCCATTCGAAAGTATCCTCCACTTGAGAAAAGGCCTGCTCAATTTCAGGTCATAGGCAAAGAATCGTCACTCTTTCCCATCAGTGGGTAGCATCAGGGCAGCAGGAATAAGCAAGCAAGGAGACCTATCGACATTTGCAATATTTCCAAGTAAATTCTGCTATTTCTTCCTACATTTGTATTTATGCATAGGCATTTTCATATACAATTTTGTATCCTCTTTTTGGAAGATGCATTTGCTTTTCTGGGGGGGAGAGGGAGTGACTCATAAGACTCATGGCAGGCATGTCATGAGCAGAGTCGGCTGGAGCCGGGGGTCAGACTAGATGGCCCGGGAGACCCCTTCTGACACACTCTGTTTCTATGTTTAAGTAGGGATGTTGGAGAAATCTGCAATACATTCAAATGAGTTTGGATTTCTATGAATCCAACCTATGGATTTTAAACTGGACTGGCTTTTCCCAAGTCACGCAGATTCCACAAATTTGCTACTTCCAGAATTGCCCACATTTAACCATATGAAAATACGTTTTTGTTTTATTGTAAGACTGTCCTGAGACTATTTGGTAGTGGATGGTACACAAATGTTTTAAATAAATAAAAATAAATGCAAAAATATTTTTAAAAATCACCCAAAAAAGTGTTTTTCTTTCATCCACTGCTGATTTTTTTTAATGTGTTATCAGGTCATCTCCAATTTATGGCTACCCTATGGCTCAATGTCCTAGAAATGTTTTGTCCCTGAATGTCCTACTCAGCTCTTGTAAACTTAAGGCTGTGCCTTCCCTTATGGAATCAACCCACCTCGTGCTCAGACTTCTTCTTATTCACAAAAATGTGAAGTTAGGGTAGATGTAGGGCTCTGAGCAAATATGCATTTTTAGAAATGCCTTTTGTCCAAATTTGCCCTCTCCAATGTGAACATAAGTTAAAGAAACTGAGGAAAACCTGGTTTCTCCAATGAGTGGACAATGCTATAAAAATTGTCTGACTGTCTGCAAAACACAGAAAGGATAGATACATTAGGATTGGGGCAAAACAAACAAACGAACAAACAAAACTGGAATCCATCCCTCCATCACTTGTGGATTTCCTTTTGTGTTCATTCCTGTCTTAGGAAGCAAGCCAAGACAAGAGCAAGTTCATGAACGTTCATGGAACAAAAATTGCCCAGCCAGCAATGTTCTCCTGCATCAGGTGCAGAGCAAAGTTGCTGCGTGTGGAGCAGAAGACGAATGTGGTGGCCACGCAAGGCCCCATCCTTGGTGGTCCCCATGAACACATCCCTTTTGCATCAGGCGGAGCAACACTAACAAAGGCTACTGAAAGTGGTGCAGAAGAGAGATGCTTCTTGCCCAGGGCTTGAGGTTCCACTCCTGGCAAGCTCCCTCCAAATGTTGGGTGTGCTCGCGAGGAACTCACAC
Organism: Varanus komodoensis; assembly: GCF_004798865.1. Taxonomy (NCBI): domain Eukaryota; kingdom Metazoa; phylum Chordata; class Lepidosauria; order Squamata; family Varanidae; genus Varanus; species Varanus komodoensis. The sequence continues at coordinate 8,779,314 of NW_025335780.1, forward strand.
TCAGGGCCAAAACAAAGCCAGCTGTGGTCCAGGGAGCCAAGTCCAGAGAATTGGAGAGAATCTCACCCCCGAAAGGCATTCCTCATACAGCCCTACCATATATTCCTCACACCTAAGTTGCCACCATCCTGTCTACAGGGATGTCCATCCATATCCGTAGATTTTCATTGGCTAAGTTAAGGATCTTCCCAGAAGGCGCGCTCACTGTCCTCTCCTTCCTGGTGTAGCCATCAGCAACCTCCCCCATGAGCTCCAGAGGACCAGGGAAGGTTCCTCCTGAGCATTCCATGGTGAGGAGTGCTCCCTCCTCTTGCTGAGAGAAGGGACATTTCCCTTCTTAGGGGAGGAATCTTATGGCCCCCAGGCTGCGTCTGGGACACCAGAGGATACTGTGGGCCTCCCCTTTGCTCCTGTCGATAGAGCTACACACATGGAGGAGATCTGATCATAGATTGTCCTTCCTCACGACACAGGGCAGCTTCTTGCAGTCACAACTGCAACCGCAACCAGTGGAGAGGCAGTGAAGGGGACGTGTAGGCAGGCAGGGAAAAGAAGCGAGAACAGGTGAGGCCGTGTTGCAGAGGAGTCCCGAAGGCTGCTACTATTTAGTAAGTCGTGGTTTTTGTACAGCTTTTGTGTGCATCATAGATGGTTTGAGATAGCTTGGTCTTAATAATGTGACAGTTAACGCTGTTCTAATTGGTGGCTGAGACGTGATTTGTTTGCTGCATCCCAGTCCACTGTTTCATTTCCAAAATATGGTAATGTATTACATGAAAGGGCTTATCCATTAGTAATACTAATACTTCATATGAATATTTAATCCAAAATGCTACCGAATAAAATTGCTATTAAATATTTAAATTAGATTCACATTCTCATATGTATGCTGATGACTCATTTCCCATAAAAGACACCTCAGTACATGAATACATCAGTCAGAACTTGTCAGCATAAATCAGATGTTTAGTTCAACTTGCTCTGTCAGTAAATAATTAAGAAATGCTTCTTCAAATATTAACACTCTGTTTGATGCACGTCCCAGCCGCAGGCTGAGTACAAAGAAAGGAAAATATTAAGATAACAAAATGAACTGGGACAAAGATATGACATATGTATCAAAGGCAATAATTTGGACAATGCTCCAACATTCACTGGCCATCCATAGAGGCCTAGATGCTTCGAACTTAAGAGTTCCCCTTTGTCGCAGGCCATGGCAACCCACTCTCCCTTGACATTTGTTAAGCTTTAATTAGGCTGCCAAAGCACCCTTGGCGATGATTTTGAGCTTTCTGGGTTGCAAGTTTTGCAAGAAGCAGACAGGAGCAAGCCGAGCCCCTGACCTGTCGGAGTTTGCCCCCTGACACACACCCCTCGTCTTCCTCACAGAAATTCTGCCCACAATGAAAATGTTGTCCTAGTCACTTGGGTTAAGGTAGAACACAAGAAGATACAAGCTTGTCCCAAACTTCCTCCCACTTCCCATGAAAGGGTGACTGAAAGGGGTGGAATGAGAGCCAGATTAATGGTGAGGCGCAGCAGCACGCCAGTGGTTAAGACATACAGAGCCCTTCTCCCCGTGCACCAAGGGCAGGCACATTCAGGTATGGGAGGAGGGCCCACATGCCAGTAGGTCCCACTGACAAGAGCCTTGGACTCGCTCTTCTTCTTCTTCACCTCATTTCACAGGCAAGAGATCTGGACACCTAGTGAGGTCCAAGACCTCAGCCGAGGCCCAGTAGCAAGACTTGCTCTTGGACTTGCTCTTCCTGTTCCCCTGAGAACTGCCTCTTGCTCCAGCCCAGATCAAGGCAGGTTGGTGGAAGGAGGAGCAGGAGATGACATGCCAGCTGTTTGCTGGCTCTCTGCCTGCCAGCAAGCAAGTGGTGGCAGCGATGAGTGAATGGGGAGCAAAAGCAGCTGGTCCCAACCGAGGGGAGAAGGGAGAGTCAACCAGGGAGATGGCTGATGGCCCAGGGCTCCCCCAAGCCTGCAGCCAGCAGCACTGGGGACTTCTGCTGTGGCTTTCTAGCCCTTGTCATCTCACATGAAGGATTTTCTCTGTCTACTATGATTGCATTCCACATTTCTTTCCACATGCCTGCTCTGCAGCGAGTGAAGAATAAGGAGAAGTTTGTAGGGTGAAAGGATGGTAAAAAGTTTCTTTCTGTGCCTATCTGTGTTTCTGACATGCACAAATATGAGAGAGAGAGAGAGAGAGAGAGAGAGAGAGAGAGAGAGAGAGAGAGAGAGAGAGAGAACGTCAGTGCTGGAAATCCTAGAAGGGAGTCTTGAATTTGAAGAATGGCAGCTAGAGAAAATTGCAGGTATATGATTTTGAAAAGCTCCCTGTGGGGCATCCTTCCTTAACCTGGCACTGTTCACATGCATTGGACTACAACTCCCATTCTCGCTAGCCAGCATGGTCTGATGCAACTGGTAGCACCAGGTTAGGGAAGACTAGCATGAAGCAAACTAGGACAATAATTTTCTGAGTACAGACACAAGGAAACTAAAACTGTCTCTGGTAAGTAGAAATAAGTGTTAGAGCATATAGTACAATATGTACACAACACAACACAACACAACACAGGGAGGACTCAGCTGGGACATCCTCAAAGGACTCTTACTATGAAGAAGAGATTGCCAGAAACTCCCAAGCAGATCAAGACAAGCAGCTTTTAACTACCATCTTGATGATGTGAACACTGGCCAGCCAGGCTGGTTTTGTACTACAAGAAAAGGTCTGCAGAAGTCATTAACAGAGGACACCAGCCAAGTTAGAATACCAGCTTTTAGGATGATACAACGCTATTACAAAATTTGTTCCAAATGGCATTCCTCTTCTTCCCTCTTGGCCAAACAGAGTTAGCTCCACCCTCAAGGTGGTTCTCCCTGGTTTGGCCCAGATGGCGGGAATCCTGGAAGTTGCTCAGTTGGTCAGCTCTTCTGAACTGCTGCTGAACTATGGGACTGATCATGTTATGTACAGTCCTCTTCTCGATTGGTATGCATCATAATCTTTCCAGCACATTCTAAATCCTACTGGCTTTCTAGTTACTAAATGGTAGTACTAGAAATTACACATAGCCACTGGTACCATTAAAATGAAAATCTAACATTAAAAAAAACTTTGAAATTCCATTGCAGTCAATATTTTTCCAGTGGTTCCAAAAGGGAAAGTATCAGTTATTACCTGATTCCTTGAATCCCAGCAGTGGTATAGCCAGGTGCCAGATCTTGGCAAATAGACAGAAAGGAGTGTTATCTACCAGATACTGCTCTAGAAGGCGCTATGATAGCCTGGAGCAAGAGAAGCTCCAGGACAGCATGTGTTAACAACACAAAAATTGTGGTTTGCCAGCTAGTGGGTCACAGCAAAGCTGCTGTTCTGCTAACTTCTTTCTTGCTTGGCTTCTACTTTCTGGAGCAAGGGACATACATTATATGTTCCTATATTGCTAACTGGCTGTAGTATTTATTGTCCACCTTTGTTCCTCCAAGGAATACAAGGCGGCTCACATATGGCCCCTCCTCCTTTTCATTTTGTCCTCACAACCACCCTGTGAGGTAGGTTAAGCTGGCTAACCCAGCGAGCTTCAAGGCTGAGTGGGGACCAGCCTTAGCAGTGTCTCATTCTATATTTAGAATCTAATTTCTGTACAAATCAGATCCCCACTTCTCTGCCTCCTCAATGTCAAATCACCCAAGAGACTTTGAAGTCCCACTGCAATCCACTTTCTGAAAAGGCCCCCTTCAAAGCCAAGGAATGAATCATCCCAAATGATACTTTTACCGCAGCATGTTGAGGAAGCTCATAATGCGGCCATGACCACGGCACTGTCAAGATCCAGTCTCGGAAACAGATCAATGACCACCTGCTAGCAGATACCACTGTGGAATGAATGCGCTAATGAGCTGTTTCTATGCCTTGGGTGCTTTAAAGTACCTGCTGCAGAGAAACATTTTCATCAGACAAAAAGGTGCATCGAACCAAAAGGTGGCGAACGTGCTTTTCTCATAACGGGGCATTCCTGAAGAGGCAAAACAATCTGTTTTCTATCTTCTGGAAGTCATCGATAAAAAATGATACGACACCACATGTGCTGTCAGTTGTCCCACCAGCTTGTTTGATGGGCGGTAACTGGGCAGCATGTGGGCAATGCACTTCCGCTCCCTGGACAGGAAATGTTCCCCTCTGCTCCATGTGAGTGGCATGTTGGCCTGTTTCTAAATTGGCTGGTAGGTATACGATGATGTGATTATTCTGATGAACGCTGAGAAAAGAAACCAGGTTGATAAGCGATTATTTTCTGTTTCTTATTCTCCACAATTTTAAGGCAATTAAGAGGCCACCACCGCTCCATCAAAAGCTCAAGACTGGAATAAGGGACTCACATTTCCACTCAGTCATGAAGTTCATTGCCACTGACAGTAGCCGTAAACTCCACCGAGTTCGACGGTAGCTATTCCCGGAGGAGTGTGGAGGGAGCTTGTGTCAGGTCCTCGTGCCTTAAGGATGCTGAGGACCATTCTGAATTCCAGCAGAAGGTCTTTTCTCCTCAAAGAAAGAGATGGCAGAAGGAATAACATCACTTTTTAAAGAGTGACACTGAGCAGAAGCGACCTGTGTTTTATGCACTCAGTCATTATTGTCATTTCCCCTCCATCTCTGCTAAGTTACTGCCACCCAGCATGGCATTCACAAACGATGAGGAGCCAGTCCAATGCCTTGGATGCACATAACCCGCAAGTATTAGACATCGGGCTACTCAGGTCTCGCTCCGTGTGTTTCTTCTGGATGGCTGTTTGGCTGTCTAGATTAAGTATGGGAGAAGGTGAGGGAAAGAAGCTGGGACACCAGCAGGAATCAGCATAAGGAGATGGCCCATATTCTCTGCTCCACTGCACACCTGCCAGCCTGCCCTTCTTGCTTTCTCCAAGGCCAGTTGTGACTCTGGGGAGGAAGCCACCGTGGTTCTGCACAGGCTTCAAGGGGGGCAGGGTGGAGGCTTGGCCTTCCGAGTCCCCGCTCTAAGGGCCATAGGAATAATCCTATGTCACCCAAATAGCTTTGGAAAGGTGTAGAATCGCACCCTAAGCAATCTTTCTTTCTTAAGTCTATCCTGCAGTGAGCTGGCTGTACTTTATCCTCTAAGAAGTTTGGCATTGTTGCCAAGGAACTTCCAACGTGCTGCTTCTCAGACATGGTGCATGGCTGTACCCAGACACCTTGGCTCAAGAATCCGTCTCAGCTCAAGGAGGCACAACCTAGAAATCTGCAAAGGACATTGTCAAGGCTCTGGAACTGCTTCAGAGTCTCAGGGGCCATGCAGCATGCAGGCTTCGTGCTTGATAAGATTAACAAGAGCCACTTCCTATGGCCACAGAATCATGCAAATGCTTGTCTGATTGCTGAGCCAACCAACTAGCCCTTGAGGACACCCATAAACCAGTCTATCAAAAGCCATATCTGGGCTGAGAGCGGGGAGCAGCCAGGTCCTGAAGAGTTCTCACCTCCAAGCTAGGTCCACAAAGTCAAGCATGACTTGAGTATTCCTGAAAGCGTGTTTTTCCCCCAAATATTGTCCTGCACTGTTCTGTACGACTAGTGAGATAGAAATTAATCAAGGTGTCTCTCTAAGCGTTCTGTGCCTTCTCCAGAGCCCAACTGTCGCTCCCCTTCTTCCATCCCGGAGCCTCTAAGCCATGGGTGGTCCATCTGTGGCCCTCTGGATGTTTGTGCCTGCAGTACCCTAGCCAGCAGAGCCAGTGGTGAGGGATGCTGGGCGCTGCAGCCAAAACACCTGGAGGACCACAAGTGGTCCAACCCTATGCTGAGCTATTGAGATCTTCGTGCCCTTTGTTTGGAGCCCTATCGGCACACACCTAGGAGGTTGCTGCCATTTCCCTGCCCAAGCATCCCTCATGCTGGCATGTCTCCATTCTGAGAACGTCTAGGCTCTTTCCCAGCACAGAGCTCCACTTCTCCCTACAGCTCTCCATCGCTCTCCACCAGAAAGCCCACTTTCCTGCCTCTTTGCACAGACAGGGAAATCGGCCAGCACTACCTGGAGAAAAGGCTTCACCTGAGAAGTCCACAAGTTATTCTCACTAACCATACAGAGCAGTGCCGGAACTCATTCAGACCAAAAGGTGCCGCCAGGAAGACTCGAGCCACATGCGATTCTGGGAACCGCTGAGGGCAGAAGCAGGTCCCAAGCACCAAGCAGCACAATCTGCCAGTGCCGTCCAGCCATCGTGGTGCCAGCTGGGACCTGCGGCCTCTGCGTCATCGGTTCTGAGTCCAAAGGGGCAATTTGTCACACGGAGAGCGGCTCATACAGGGAGCGTGCAGCTGAATGCCCAATTTCTGAAAATCAATAGGAACTCCAAGGGAAAGAAAACTTAGAGGCCAGGTTCTCCATCTCAAGCTGCAATTCTGCTCCTGCTTACTTGGATGTAAGTCCCCTTGAACAGAGTGCACCTTAATTCTGAGGAGGCTTGTACAGGATTGCCCTGAAAATCTCATCCATTGGGTTCCCCTTCCTCCGAAGACAGGCAATTGTAGTTGGTCTTCCTCTGCTTTCTTGTCCTCCTAAACCTATCCATTTTTGCACCCACTGCAATTGCCTTGTTCACAGCCTGCAATCCTTGCTTTGCCCCTCCTTATTTGACAAATGCAAATTTCATCGATCTCCAGCTTTTGCTGTCTGTAAGGCCCAGTGGAGTGACTGGACTGGAGTGAGCTAGTTGTTGTTGTTGTTGTTGTTGTTGTTATTATTAGAACATTTCTATGCCGCCCCTTGCCGAAGCCTCGGGGCGGCTTACAACACAACACAATACAATACAATACAATACAATACAAAAATAACAATATAAAATTAAAATTAATAGTATAAAATAAATAAAAAATATAAAC
>NW_025335780.1:8786335-8981032 GCF_004798865.1 Varanus komodoensis
AAAAGAAAAGAAAAGAAAAGAAAAGAAAAGAAAAGAAAAGAAAAGAAAAGAAAACGTTCATACCAGGGATGGTGAAACTGAGACACTGCGAATGCCTTGGCCTTTAATTCCCGTTGACTTTCCCAACAGGCTGATGGAAATTGTGGTCTCCCCAGCCTGGTTCCTTCCAGATGTTTTGGACTCCCACCAGCCAACATGCTGGGAGTTATAGTCGCAAACATCTGGAGGGTGCCAGGCTGGGGAAGGCAGGGATAATGAAACCGGCCATGTGTGCGTTGCACCTCTGGTGAAGGCCCACTTAGTTATTCATTTAAAACTTTTGTAGACCATCCCATTACCCAAGTCTTGGGATGGTTTAACAATAAAATGTAAGAAAAGAAATGTTAATTAAAACACAGCATCCTAAAATTTTGCAATAATAAAACCCTACTTGAAACAGTCAGATCTTAAAACATTGGGAAAATTAAAAGGTGTTGGCCTTGTACCGAAAAGAATAAAGTGACGGCGCCAGACAAAGCTCTCCAGGGAGCAAATTCCACAATTGGGGTGCCACCACAGAGAAGGCCCTTCTCCCGGTACCCAGCCTCCTAATCTCTTCAGGGAGGGCACCCGGAGAAGGGTGTCTTCCCCAGATCTTAAGGGACAGGCAGGCACATATGGAAGGAGACACTCCTTCCATGTAAATGGAGATGCAGAGCAACACCATAAAACATTTTAAAACAACATACAACAAACAACAGAATTCAAACAAGCACAGCAAATATGAATAAAATAATAGTTTAAGCAAGACAAACAGCCTGTTTTCTCCTACAGTCCCTTTCCATCCTCTGAAATTGATTTTTCTAAAGTTGAGAAAGAATGGAGCTGGTGAGTCTGACTATGTAACAAATTCCACAGAGTGGGTGCCATCACTGGGGAGGCCCTGCTCCACGTACTAAATAGCTTCACCACTGAGGCCAGGGGGCACCCAGCTTGGAGCAGGTTAGCATTTATGGGAGACCAAGTGGGATAGGCTCTTTCTTTTGTTAAAATTTGCAACTTAATCTGCAAAGCAGTTGCAGAATTGAGCAGCTGACTCGCCATTTAGACTTACAGGGATTGCCTTCACAAGACATGTATTCGGACAAAGAGGACTTCTTTCCCTGCTTCTCCGCTACAAAGCCTCCAGGTGGCACTGTGCTCTAGTGCATAGTGCAAGCCCTCAACTGGAAAGAGCAGTTCAGCTTGCTTTTTGCAGAAGGGCTGCATTTCCTCTGCTCTTAAAAAAAAGCACGAATGAACTTGGTGAAAGTGTTCTCTAGATAATGAAGCAGAATTAAAGAGCAAGATGTTGTCTAAAGAACCCATAAACAACTGTGAATAAGGAATGGCAAGCAGATGACAAATGGCTTGTGCAGAAAAGCCCCTAGAGTTTATGTGGTAGGACAACACGGAAGAAGATGCTTTCAGTGTGGTGCTTGGATCTCAGTTCTGCAATGAAACTGAACGCAGAGGCAGTGGATGAGCGGCCTTTTGTAGAAAAGCCCACGACGCACAACAAGCAGGCATTAGAATTCTAAGACATTCCTTATTGTTTCCCTAAGGTGACTACATTTCTTCAAAGGGACTTTCTATCTTAAATCTCGAAGCCTTAGGAATTCATTCTACCAGCCTGGGGTATCATTGCGCATTCACTGCGGCACCCAAAGCATTCACTCTGGGCATATTTCCCCCAGCCTTTTATAGAAAGAGGGTGCTGGTCTGGCAGGCTGCAGGTGCGCCAGAGCAGATTTATGGAGCAGAGGTAGTGCTGAGGTTGATTTACCAAGCTGAATAACGGAGTTGGGATCAACTTTCCCGTTTTATGCAAATACCAAGTTTTACTCTCTGCTACATTTTAGTTCTTCAGTGGGGGATGGGAGGAGAGACCGCATACCCAATCACATCTGCCACCTTGAAGTTTTTAAAATCCTCATTTTTATGCATTGACTTTCATGCTGCAATTGCATCAGCAGATCTTTGAGAGTAAGTTGCGCTCTTTTTCCATTTAAAAAGAACTCTGCAACTTTTACCTCTTTTCTGGATGAGATAACAATTACTTTTACATTTGGTGGTTCTCTCCTTTGTGTTGTCACAAATAAGGCAGGGAAACAATGCACTTACCTTGTATTGAACCTCGATGCTGGATATCTATCAAACTGTCATGAATACTGCTGGTGAAGTAGATCGGTACTGAAATGGGTCCCATGTGATTTTAAATTATTTGAAATTTTGTTGGATGAACTTATCGATATCATCAACAGCTGGTTTTATTCACAGAGGCTTAATAAATTATGGTCTATAATTGGACAGAAACCTAAACATCATACATTATTTGAACCCTCTAAATCTGGCGTCTATCTGGTGACCCACAAAGCAGCTGTGGAGTTATAAAATTAACAACACAGAAATGTTTTGTAAGAGACTTTGGTGTTCTAGGAATAGAGACTCGCATTATCAGTAATGACAAAGGACACAGGACAATACTAATGAAACACTAAAGAGTGTGCTTTGAAGCATGTGTGTTCTACTCAAAAAAAAAAAAAAAAAGATAATTATCTCCCCCACCCCCAGTTCAGCACATTCAGGAAAACAAAGCTATGCCCAGGAAATGACCCTGAGTCTGCAGAGATACACATTAATAAATATAAGGAAATGTCCATTGGTTCTCCCCATTCTTTTGTAATGACAAGCTTTGTTATTAGATGAAAGGATTTAAGAGTATATACCTGTTAGGTCAATGCTCTCTGACAGAGGCTCTCTCATATACATGATAAAACCTTGCCCACCCCTGATTGGGTTTACCTTTGCAGATCCATTTGTCAACAGAGGTAATGGTTGTTTTACAGCATGGCATCTAACAGGGTTTCAGTGGTCTCCCTAGAGGTGTCCTGGCAAAACCAATACTTAGAAACAGTTACTTCCATCACATCAAGGTGTCCAAGTGGCTTGGGATTCCAGTCCAGTAGGTCCTCTTCCATGTGGCTGTCCAAGCCCCATGCACCAAAGGACAGAAAACGCTGGAGGAGGTTTGCCATGGAAGGGCTTGAGAGACCCCCTGGGGCCAGTCCTACCAATAGGCAGAGTGGCTGGGCAGGACGTGGGTGCTACGAACAGGAGGCAAAGGGATAGCTATTTACATTAGTATTGTTGGATTTTCAGGGGCAGAGGAGGAGGAGGTGCTGCTTTTCCAACTCAGGTGTCAAAACGACTTGGCTGGCCTTGGGCAGGATGCAGGGTGGCTTGGGGCAGCTGCTCCCCTAGGATGATAAGAGCAGCAGCAGCCTGCTGTTTTGCATCAGGAGCAAGGCCTTTGGCCTTTCCTCCGCTTGCCACAATGCCTGCAATGCCAACATCTGATTACAGCGGATTCCAGTCTTTCCTAGTAAATTGAAGGTGGATTCAGGGAACTCAACTTATCTTTGCCAATGTTTCGTTACCCATCAACTGCTGTACTTACCCAGGTTCCTGGAATAACACATAGCATGAGAGTAAAAATTAATTAGTTTTCATGAGGTGTTGGGAGTTTTTCACTGAGACGCAAAGGCTATTCTCAACGGACCTGCAAAATGTTATTAAACAAGCTCATACGGCTGACTGTAAAAAGGCTGCAGAAGACTTAAAAGATTAATAACTCCACGCCTTCTCACAGCTCTTGCTGAGAGATCTTTGAATTGTCACAGGAGAACCCAGAGTTTCCCTCTGTTTATTGGAATTAAATTACTCCTTTCCCAAATGATAAATTTAAGCTGCTCGGAGCTCCGAGCCACACTAATTTATTTGTTCAGTCAGTGTGCCATTCATCTCCCTATTGAAGCTTCAGAATTAAAACTTGTCAGCTGCCATCAGCACCTGACCCTCTTCTCCCTGAAAAGTTCAGCATCTGCTCCATTGGGCCTCCAAAGAAAAACTGCCAAAAGCAACTTCTCTCCTCTGAGGGTTCCTACCAAGTTTTCCAGAGGTAAATAATCACTCTGAGGCCACCAAGAAAAATATCATAGAGGTTCAGCAAGAAGATGGAATGTCATGTACGGAGAAAATTAAAAAGGAACGGTTGCGCTAGCAAGGGTCCTTGAGGGAAAGAAAAGGTGCCTGAGATCTGCCAGATTCAATAAAGCAGCGGGAAATAATTGTTGCGTGGTTTGTTCATGCATATCCTGCCAATGTGCTGCTGCTTGAGGAGGATGCGTTTCTACATAGTTGGAGGTTTCCTGCTGGCACGGTCTCTTGTGAAATCCCCACGTCTGAGCCTACGTGGTACATTACGTGGAAGGTCCACGTTACCTCTCATGGGGCTGAATTGCCTCAAGCAGCACGGAAGAGGCCAACCCTTGCCCGTACATGGTTTTCTTCACCAAACATCCCCCACCCCAAACTGCTCTTTGTTCTGCTCAAGACGAAGCCAGCAGCCCTTGAGTCCATGAAATGTACTTTGGCCATTCGTCCATTCATTAAGGCCCAGCTTAAGTACATACCAGGAATCATTAACTGCCATACTTTTACAACATGGACGCTCAGTCAATTCAACATTGCATTGCAAACATCTCATAAGTTTCTTGTCATATGGAGTTCATTCTGAGACTTCCACATAATCTGAGAGCCTGGAGGTCAGCTGGAAGATCTCTGAAAGCAGAACAAGTCACAGCAAGATCATCTTCAGTGTCCAGAAGTCCCTAGCAACTAAGTAATAAAGGATAGGAATCCATCTCCCGCCCAGATGGATTTGTGTCCTTGAGCCCGTGAATACCTATGTGATTCCATGAAATGTACTTGGCCTTTGCACATTCCAGAACTACCCAGGGAGATCTTCCAGCACCTTTATTTACCAGAACCATTTACCAGACATTCTGTGGGGAACCCATTGTATATTTGGTCATATGCAGGTTGGCAGAGGTAAGCATGGGGCTGTTGCTTGCCCCTTGAGCTGAACCTATCAAGAGGGTTTTAACCAAAGCAAAAAAGGTTTGTTTACTTGCAAGCAATCCATGTGTGACTGGCATGAAGGAGAGATGCTGGAACCCTCACGGAGGATCCCTCGCTTCATGGCTAGCTAGTAGCTTAGAGAGGAAAGAGAAGCACGTGCATCGGTGGGATGGTCATGTGACCTTTTGGCTTTCCAGGTGAGATGGGAGGAGGGAAGGGGCAGGAAGGGCGTCACTTAAGCAAGAAGCCAGTCTCGTTTTGTCTATGACATTAGCCTTTTCCCTCTCACTCTGGTTAGTGGGCAGAATCATTCAATGTCAATGCAGGCAGTGTTACATAGACTTCGCATGAGTGTCACGAATGAAGGGGGCAAAGTTCACAGAAAGTAAAAAGCCAGGATACCTCTGTGCCCCCTGCAGCCTCCATATATTGTCCATGACCACTAGAACTCCCATGGAATCAACCCACTTAACATTACCCCTGTGTATGTGGCGAGGGGAAAAACTTAGTGATTTCCTCTTGTCTGCTGGCTGAGCTTCTCTGTTGCAGAGGTAGGTCCTCAAACATTCTAACTTCTTAGGGTGGATGCATGCAACTCGTCTGAGGGAAGCGCAAACCTATTGTGAATGCGGGGGAAAACCTCATATGAGGGAGGCAAGGAACTACACTACTGATATAAAGATGCAGAGCGTCTGATGGTGGGAAGCCGAGTGAGAAAAAAGCCTACCAGGTAGGAAAGGTTAGATTTATTTATTATATTTCCGTGGCTCCCAGTAGCAGAAGTTCTCTGGGCAGTGTATAACAGCCAGATCCATAAAATACAACATAAAGCACACTATATACATTCTAAAGTTTAGAACTGCAGTATAAAATGGAAGTAAAAACCAAAGCAAAGGCTAGCAGCAGTACAAAGATTTAAAATACAAAGGCTTTAAAAGAGCAAAGACTGAAATACTACAGTTTCTGAGCAGGTGTGTTCAGCCGGGCCACAAAAGCACAACTGGGGTGCCAAAGCAGAGGACTCTCTCTCCTTAGCAGCCACTCAGTTGCTCTTCCTTTGGCAGGGCCCCCCGGAGAAGCTCTGCTAAGGATGGACTAGGAAGGATTGTATTTATTTTTTTATTTTTTAAAACATTTTTATGCCGCCCCATTTGCCGAAGCCTCGGGGCGGCTTACAACAATAAATAAAACCACATAAGTTAAAATATCCATATAAAACAGTCATAATAATTTAAAACACACAGTATAAAATAAGCCGCCCTGGCCAGATAAAATTCAGTAGTATTAACATTTAAAATGTTGCTTAAATAAAAAGGTCTTTGCCTGGCACCGAAAAACAAATAACGACGGCGCCAGGCGGACCTCTCTGGGGAGCGCATTCCATAACTTAGGCGCCACCGCTGAGAAAGCCCTCCTCCGAGTAGCCACCCTCCTAATTTCTCTCCCGGAGGGCTCCCGGAGAAGGGCCTCTCCCGCTGATCTCAGGGGGTGACTGGGCATATATGGATGTAAGCGCTCCTTCAGGTAACCAGGACCCAAGCTGTTTAGGGCTTTATAGGTCATTACCAACACCTTGAATTGGGCCCGGACTTCAATGGGGAGTCAGTGGAGTTGACGGAGGACTGGAGTCATGTGAACATAACGCCCAGTCCCCGTCAGCAGCCTGGCAGCTCTATTCTGAACCAATTGAAGTATCCGGACCGCCTTCAAGGGAAGCCCCACGTAGAGTGCGTTACAGAAGTCAAGGCGGGAAGTCACCAGCACATGAGTCACTGTTGCAAGGCAGTCGTACTCCAGGTAGGGACGCAGCTGATGAATCAGCCGAAGCTGGAGGAAAGCGCTCCTCGCCGCTGTTGTCACCTGAGCTTCGAGTGAAAGCTCCGGGTCGAGAAGCACTCCCAAGCTGCGGACCTTGTCCCTAGGAGGGAGTGCAACCCCGTTCAGGGCAAGGTTCAATTCGTGATGAGTGAGAGCAGACGATCCTTCAGGTACCTGCTGCCGAGCCACTTCAGTCTTAGTTCCACCCCTTTGAATTGGACCTCGACATGGACTGGGGATCAGGTGGCCGAGCACTGGGACAATACGGTCACTTTGGCCACTCTTCCTCAGCAATCTTGCTGCTCTCTTTTGAGACTGCTGAAGCTTCCATACCATTTTCAAAGGCAGTTCCAGGTACAACATATTGCAGAAAGATAGCCACAGGGTTACAAAAGCATGGGTCACCTCAGCCAGCCTGTAAGGACCTGGGGGGGGGGGCATTTTAGCCCAAGCTAATAAAAGATACTCTGAGTCACCAAGTCCACCATTGCCTTGAGTGACAATGCTGGATCCAAAAGTCCCCCAAGCAGACCTTTAGCAACCCCCTGTAGAACAGTTTGAATATCACTCCCTTGGGCAGGAGTGCCAACCACTAATGGTATCACCATGTTGCTTGGACTGGGTCTCAGTTTATTCCTTCTCATCCACACCTCATGCCAAGGTACTGATTCAGAACAGCTACTGCCTTACCTGGATTGGATGAGAAGAAGGGACAGAGCAGGTCATCATCTGCACATTGATGATATCTCACCCATACCTTTGGATGGTATCTCCCATTTCATATAGATGTTGGACAGCATGGGGGATTGAACGGTGCTGTGGAACCCCAAAGCCTAGCTGCCAAACATAGAGCAATAATCTCCTGGCACCACCTTCTGGAATCTGCCATCCAAGTGGGACAACTGGAATGCAACACCCAGTCCATCTTACCTAGAAGGCTTCCATGGCTGGTAGAACTGGAAGCTGCTGAGAAGTCCAAGAGAATCGGTAAGATTGCACTTCCACATCCCTTTCCTGGCAGAGATCATCTAAAAGACTGACCAGGGTAGCTTCCACTTCAAAACCAGACCTGAGGTTGCAATAGTTAGATTGAGATAATCCATTTCACTCAAGAGCATCTGGACTGGCAACCGCTCACTCGCAACCAGTTGCTCAAACAGCTTGTCCAGGAGGAAATGCTGGCTGCTGATCTATTATTGGTATTATCTTCCAGATCCAGGATAGGTTTTTATTAACAAGTAGTCTAATTATTGCCTTCCTTAAAGAGGGTGGCCCACTCCCTTTATGACTTCCTGGACGCCATCTGATACCTCCTCTCTATTGGGTGTAGTAAACCATGAAGGTCAAGGGGTCAAGCAAACTGGTAGTTGACTGGACTTACTCAAGCACCTCGTCCACACCCTTTGGTCTTGTTCAGAGGAGCTCAAAAGCAGGATGAGTACCTGATGGCTTGGATGGACAAAGAACATATAGGAAGGTTCTGTTGTGGTACCTGGTTGAATTTAGAAGCATCCCTCACAGTTTGGGAAATAGAATTGCAAGAGGGGTCCTAATCAGAGATGGAAAGCTGAGTCAGCTCCAATATAAGTCGGCATCATGATGATGCAGATTCATAGACTTTAGAGCTGGGACGAAGAAGACAGTGGATCACCCAAATTTCACATATTGGTATGAAGCTACTAAATAAATCTTGATAGTGTATCCCTACTATTTGTTAGAAGTTATAAGAAGATGCCAGCAAATAATACTTTTCATTTGTGCAATTGCAGAGCAGTGGGCAAAATACAAGCGAGTGGCCTCAAAATGTAAGGATTTATCCTCCAGTGACAAGTTGAGAAATACCTGGTTGCCAAGGTAAGCTTGCATTTTTAAGCGGAGCTCATCAACATAAAGTGTTTATTTACGGCCTTGACATTAAAGTGAACATCCACACGACTGTTGGATTATTTATAGGCTAGATAAAATGCTGGCATGCAAAAGCTTGGTATAGGATTTTCCATTCTAAAAGTGGAACATAAATAAGAAACTAGGTCTTATATTTTAAAGAGAGCTGGTATTGTTTCTGTCCTTGAGGACAGAAACCAAAGAAAATGTGCTCCACAATATAGTTAAAAAATTTATGTATCCAGGTTTCCTTTATCTTCAATTGTCTTTTCAAAATATGCATAACTTTCACATTTCCAGGGTAGAACTACTACCAAAAAAGATCACATTCTCTGGAAACAGAGGGTGGGCTGGGTTGGAGGGACAATCGAAAGGCCAAGGTATATGTTTTGGGAAGCTATGTCTGGATCACTCAGCATTTCTGCTTTTACTTCCAGCCTGTTGCAGTCTGTGATAGGTTGCAAATTTGATTCGAGCAGTGGCTCTGGGGGAAGGTAGGTCAACCTTTCCTGGCCACATCATTTCCTCTCTCTAACGTGCTCCCTCCAAAATGGTTCTCCCTGCCAGAAGAAAAGACAGGTATGTAACAGCACCAAGGGGCAATTGGCTTGACCTGATTAGGATAGTAATGCCTGCTTACAACTCAGCACTTCATTCCAGCATTATCAAGCTGTTCGCTCTCCTCCCCCGCTCTTCTTTGGTGAGATGATGATGAGAGTCAGAAGGGGTCTCCCAGGCCACCT
Organism: Varanus komodoensis; assembly: GCF_004798865.1. Taxonomy (NCBI): domain Eukaryota; kingdom Metazoa; phylum Chordata; class Lepidosauria; order Squamata; family Varanidae; genus Varanus; species Varanus komodoensis. Next base: position 8,795,722 of record NW_025335780.1, read on the forward strand.
AGTCTGACCCTCGGCTCCAGCCAGTTCCGCTCATTTAATCCCCAACATGTGGATGTCCAACCTTTCCTTGAACACCCTCACTGATGGGGCCTCCCTTGGTAGCCCATTCCATATCCTAGGGGTCCTAACCATCAGGAACTACTTCCTGACCTCCAGCCTGAAGCCTGGTTCCTTGAGCTTTGCCCCATTGAACCTCATCCTTCCCTCCACGGAAGGGGAGAACAGGTCCTGACCCTCTACTGTGTGACACATACCTAAATGTAGCTATTGTAGTTTTTTTTGTGTTTCTAAACTTAAGTCCTCTCCCCATAGATAAGAGTTCGTTTGGGAGGCAATATTTGCCTGAAATGCAGGACAGCAATGCAATCTAGCTGCAGTCCTGAGAGTATTTACAAGAGAGCAAGTCTCACTGGACATAGTGGGGTTTTCTTATGAATAAAGACTCACAAAATAAATACATCCTGCCATGCTGCTTGTGGCTGGCATTGTGGCGTTGGCCTTGCTGAAAGCAACTGACTGGTATTTTGGCAGGGAAGCTGCTTGAGGGGTTTTGACTGGCATTGGAATGCCCGGGTCCCCAGTATGTCGCATGCGGTTCACTCCGAACCAACCTCCTCACACTATTTCTGCCATTATATCCCGGATGTCACCAGACTAGTTATTAAAGATGTGCAAGAAATCTGCTGTGGGTGGAAAATCCACGGGATTCCCTGGTTTTTGGCTTCCTGGACTCCAGCCTGCTTCGCAGCAGCCCAGAGTGAGAGTTTCTGGCAAGCACGTCCAGGGTTCATGGGACGCTCTCCAGGAACCGAGACGCACAAGCTCCGTGAGCAGCACCGTGGGCGGCCGCGGGGAGGGGAAGCCTGCGCACCTGCTCCTTGTGCCCCTTTCCCCACAGGAGCAGCCACCGCCACTGGTGGAGCTAGCAGGGAAGAAGCTTGGCCACCAGGAATGGTGGCCAGGTTCCTGGTGGTACCATTCAGGGTCCAAGAATGCTCACGGACTTCTTCCAGGCTTGACTCGCTTCCTTAGAGAATGATGAGCACCAGAAGTCTGATGGACAAGCACGAACTGGGTACCAGAGAAGCTCGGCACATAAAGGCTGTCACAAAGAGGAAGGCCAAGATCTGTTCTTGCTGATGGCTGAGTGTCAGACACGGAATAATCAGTTCAAGTTGCGACAACCCAGATTCAGGCTGGACAATGGGAAGAGCTTCCTCACTGTCAGAGCGATACACAGTGGAACCAGCTGCCCAGGGAGGTGGTGGCTCTCCCACACTGGAGACCTTCAAGAAGAAACCCTTCCAACTCTACTATTCTATGATCCTTACTGGTTAAATCATACTGTTTTTATATGTTGTACTTTTTTTCTGAGCAACACATTTCAGTGTGTGCTAAACTTGTGGAACTGCTTTCGGGGACAAGGAGTGGTTTTAGCAGAAGTGGAGCTGCAAATTGTCTTAGCAGTTGTTCCTCTCCTCCTCTCCTCCTCCTCCATGAGAGTTGTTATTGTGGCAGTGTGAATCTGTAAACAGTGCAAACCTGGCACGCTCCGGTTCAAATGCTGAGGAAGGCCGCTCCTGGCTGAGCCCAGCATGGGCAAGCTTGATAAAACAGCAGCAGGTCTAAGATAAGCCCCATCACCCTTCAATTCCTTCCCCACCTCAAGGAGCTCTGCAGCTGCCTCCTTCTCCATGCTTTTCTGTGAGAGGAGAAGTTGTCGAATACATTTTTGAAAAAAATCAAATAATGCCTCTGTGCCCTCGCTCCTTCGCACTTGCTAGCCTGCTCACAGCTTCATGGATTCGCAAAAGAAAGCAAACACAAAGGTACACACCTGTGCACACCTCCTGTCCAACTCTCCCTACTTCTTCCACCACCGCACTCCTGTGTGTCTCAAGGTCAGGTTTCCCACACAGCAAAACCTGCACTGCAGTCCAAGGTTTGGGCCCCAGCAGTGATGCATCCATTTTGCAAAGATGCAGTGCTCTTGAGGAGGTGGAAGGGGTCTAAACCCGTGAGGCATCCCAGCTAAACCGCAGTCCTTCCTGCCAAGTCAGAGTCAGTAAAAAGTACCACTCCGATGATGCCTGCAGCAACAGACGGCAGCTGAAGATGGGCTGTGATGCACTGCTATGGTTTTCGCCCCCTCCTAGGCTTAAGCACATCTCATCAGTTAGATGCGAGGCACGCCTGGAAGGCAAGCAGCCCTGCCTTAGAAGCAACTAAGTCACAGGCAGACTGACCGCCACACCCTGTCCAAGTTGCCTCCATAACACCCCTTCATTTATTCCAGCAGGTTATCACGCTTCCAGCTGGAGCGCTCCTCTCCTATGGAATGAGCAACCGGTCCCAGCGATCGGATTCCAGGCGCTTCTTTTTAATTGGCTGCTGCTATTTTAACCTGGATCCTCCACTCGTTGCACAATAGTGTATTGCTAATTACCACCTATATTCACACGCTCCATCCATCATCCCTCTGGACACCTGTAGCTCTGACAGTCGCCATTAGTGCTGATCATAAGCATCACCGCTGTCAGATTTACAGTCTCCAGACTCAGCAGGAAGCCCAATTTTTCATCTGCTACTTCGCACCTCACGGCTGTTGTGTCAAGGACCACGGCGGGCAACATGTCTATCTGCAACACAAAGGCAATTTCGCACTCGGAGGAAGCAGCGCTTGCATGTCGGGAGCCTCTGAGAGCGCAGTGGGCCTGCTTAATATGAATGAGCGGAGGCGGCTCGCATTCCGGGCCGGTCCGCGGTTCTGTCTCTGCTCTAACCGGGATGCACCGTGCAGCACCTTGCTCGGCTCGTCTTCGGGAAGCAGCTTCTGCTACGCTGTGTGGCTGACCACTTCTGGAATTGGCTGCTGCTTCCTGGTGATCCCTTAATTTGCCCCCAGAGACCAATCATTTATTTTATTTATGAAAGCTCTGTGCTGCACTGTGGCAGTCAATGCCCGAGGCAGTTTACCACACAAAGTAAAATAACTGTACAAAATGTGATTGGACACGTACTAAAAACAGCCACTAAGACGATTCTTTCATCCTCCACCTTCTTCCTTTGAGAAACGCCCATGCAGCACTGGGCACACGAAAGGTATTTGGATGCCCCCACTGGCACCAGAAACTTTGAATGCAAAAGGTGTGCAATTAGCGCAAACTAAACGACCCTCATCTCTCTCTCTAAAGTTGAGGGCACGGTGGGTTCAGAAATGACTGTCTTCTAAAAGCGAGGTGCATGCAAGTTGATCAGAAAGCCATTTGAGCTGTTGCAGGATAAGTGCCAGCAACCAGGCGGTCCAGTGGAGCGCCGTCCCTCGGAACCCATCTTGTCTGGATGAATCCTTGATGTTGCAGAGAATTTCTCCAGTGCTATTCGGAACCTGGGTCTGGGCAAGGAACCTATTGATGCTAAGTCCCCACTTCCTGCTGTTCGCCTGTGCAACCACAGCATGGCCACAAACCTTGCCTTATTGCAGTTCCCCATTTATTTATTTCTGGCTGTTTATTCCTATTGCACTTCAGAGTTCGACATTTGTTGCAGTGAGTGCTAGAAGAGCCCTCCTGCGGCCCTTGCCTGTTCAACATGGCAAGATCTTCCCTTTGGCCTTGTTCAATATGGTGAGGTCTGTACTAAAGCCCCAAACGGCTTGGGTCCGGGATACCTGAAGGAGCACCTTCTTATGTGCCCTCCCAACCCCTGAGATCTGAGATGGGGCCCTCCTTGAAGGAGATTAGGAAGGAGAGTACCTGGAGGAGGGCCTTCTCTGTGGTGGCCCCAAGTATGGAATATGCTCCCGAGAGAGGTTCACCTGGCGCTGATGTTATATTCTTTTCGGCACTGGGCAAAACCCTTTTTATTTCCCCGTTATTTTAATGTTTAATTGATTTTAACTGGGGTTTCAGTATATCATTGTTGGGTGCTGTGGCATTTGTTTTATTCTACTCATTTTTTGCAAGTCATCCCAAGATGCTTGTAGGGGAGGGGTTAGAAAAGTGTTTAATTAATAAACAATAATTAATAAATACTGAGTAAGGCATAGACCCTGCAGGCTGGGACAGGGTCTTTAAAGGGCAAATGCATCCCAGGACACTTCATGTCTTCATGCATGCAAGCAGATGCCTGGACAGGGCTGGTCTAACTGTAGACATCCAATTGCCTCTCGGAAGCATGCGTGCCTCCTGGAGCTGCCCCTCTCGTCCACACATGGAAGGCCCGTTCCTAATTGCCATGGTCCATCATTACTGCTGGAAGCCACAGCCCTGAATTTGGAAGAGCTGAGCAGGGCGGTCACCGAGAGGACATTGTGCAGGAGGTTCATGAATGGGGTCACCCTAAGTCAGACACAACTTGATGGCCCACAGCAACAACCACCTCGTCATTGACGACGCTCTTCTTCATTAAATTGTCTGATGAACAAGATCCTGCGGTAATTCCATATATCTTATAATTTACATGATGTCCGAGAGTGAGGATACTTGGGTTGGATTCCACGTACAGGCAGTTGATGTTGCTTGATGACCCTGAACTTAGAGAGTTGAACAAGAGAGAGGTAATATTCCAGACAAAGCTTTTTATTGTGCAAGTGCCTTGTCTCATTGGCAGGATCCTATGGGAAGGGCTTCCCACATCATTGCCTTCCCTTTCCACCCCCTCCCCATGCTTTCCCATTGCTCCTTCTTTTTCTTTAGCACACAGAAACGGGGAAAGGCAGGTGAGCTGCCCAATGCCTGAGAGGCAGGAACTAATGTGTGAATGTGAGAGGCAGGAACTAAAGCTTTGGAGCCACCTAATAAAATATATTGCAGCTTGGTTCTAAAGAATGATCTTCAGAGAATGGCAAGGAGAGAAGTATCAGCATTTGGCCATGGTCACATTTGTGCATCCTTGCCTCATCCTCTAGCAACCCAGTCTCTTCCCAAGTTCTTCTGCAGGGACTCACAGTAGCAGGAGGCATAACTGCATGATGGACAAAATCTTCACTGCCAGGCTTTTGCCCACTGCATTTTGCCTTCGCAATCACCATGCTGAAGAATTAGCCTTAGCCAGATAAATTGAACTGAGGGGGAACAATGCCAGCTTCACTGGCATCCCATTCAGTAGCTGAGTGAGAGGACATCCTGTTTTCCCCATTTTATTAAAATACACACACTGGTATCTGTTTTGCCTTAGTGGGGCCTGTCTAATTAACCTCAGATGCCATTTTAAGATAAAAATCAGTGTCTACACTCATCCCTCACATCCAGAACCTGAGTACAATAAATGGCCATTGGCGCCAACCATAAAAGGAAGATGATGAAAAGGCATCTCACACTTTATTCCTTGAAAAGACTGCTTCAGAATCTCTTCTCTTCTATCTATTTTTCTTTCTCTCATGCTGCCCCTTCTGTTCTTCTCTCTGCTCCCGTGAGTATTCTGGATGAGCACATAATTCAGCTTCTGAAGCTGCAACCATACCTCCAAACATCAGGAAAATCATTCTACTGCGTAAAGCATTGATAGAGTATTTTTTCTGCCTGGATCTTTCTTACCAGTATGCCCAACATGTATGTTGCATGTACAAGTTCTTGGCTGGAAATCGTAACCTGGACATGCTGCCGCCAGAGCAAAAGTGCTGCAGCCAGGGTTCACTCCAGCAGAAGCCTCCTTGAATTCAATGGGACTGGCACAGAATTTGAGGAGGCACATCAGGTCTTCCCTAGCTTCTAAACCATGGTCTTCCAAAGCTCCTGAGAAGCTTGACACAGCACCCTAATGCTGCGGGGGTAGAAATAATCCTTTCACTTATGAGATATGAACATCTCTTGGAAGCCTCTTATGACTATATAAGGCACCGACTGTGTGTTTCTGTCAGAATCATGTATGAGAGAGCAGGGAGCTTTAAATACTCACGCACATGCATGTCTCAGATGTCTCTGTGTATGCATGTACTGCCATCATCTGCTCAGGGTTTGCTGTGAAACTCTAACCCTAACCCCCAGAATTAAACCTTTGTGCACACACAACATAAACCCTGACACTCAACGATGGCCTTTTTCCTTGCAGGTAACTGTGGTGCAAAGCAGGGGATCATGCCCTATCTGAACCTCAAAAAGTCTATGCATCTTTTCAGAATTTGTGAGCTTCTGCAGAATGATCAAAGTATGCTGAAATGTGCTGCTTGCGGAGCATTATTCACGCCTATTAGGTAAAATATTTGACACAAGGTCTTTTGCGTCATGGATGGGCAGCACAGGAACCCTGGACCACATGTAGCCCTGGGTGGCCCCTGCTGCTGAAATGTTCTGGTGTACTGACAATAGCAACACACACACACACACACACACCTACCTATCTCCACTGAATTTCGGAGGGAAAGTTACTGAGCCTTCCAATGGCCAAACGCAATGTGTTCTTGAACTGGCATGTATTTTTTGCATTTTTTTGTATTTTATTCTGTGCTGTGAGCCACCCCGAGGCTTCGGCAAGGGGCGGCATAGAAATGTTTTAATAAATAAATAAATAAAATGTAAAAAGAAAAAGAAAAAAAGACTGTGGTCCCAAATTTCAGTGGTGTGACTGCAACAAGAGTGCATCTCCTGGGGATCTCTGGTTTGTCTGTGTGTGGGGAGTGGCCTCCGACCCCCCAAACCTTGCTCGCATCCCTGAACAGCTGGACTTAGCAAAGCGTCACTGTTTGGTTAATTCATGCTTTATGTCAAGGCATCTGCCCTTGACCCACATTCAGAGCCTGTCCCTCTGATATTTGCTTGTACAAAACAAACTTCTCGTTTTACAAATGCAACCAATATTTATTTGCTGTTCATAATTAAGTCACACTATAGTTATATTCAATAAAACGTGTTCTCCATAATAATTTTTACAGTTTCCTTAACGTTTACTGAACATTGTATCATTTTTATTGAAAATCATTAACAACTATGGGAAAACAACTTAATTTAGACATCACTATGATTTAACATGAAAAATATTCATCAGATTGTGCTTTACATCCACAAAAAGTCTCAGTCTGCAAACTATCTTCTACAGCAGTAAAACAAGAGGACATTCACAATACAGTTGCCTAGTAGTTAAATCCATTTGCACTACCGCACATAAACAAGGGAGGAATCCCAAAGGAAGAAGAATCGGTTGCTTATTAACTTAGCTGTTTGCCTAAATCATGGCAAAAAGAAAGAGACAGAATCCTGATTTTTTCCTTTCAGTACTTGACATTTGAATCTCTGAAAAAGAATGGAAATGGAAGGAGATGTTAATTGGACAATGCACATTAAAGAAACCTATCCATTGAGAATGCAATTTTAGGAATGTGTGTGCTCAGGAGAAACATATTCTTACAGACAGAATATTGCAGAATGCTTCTTCCTTGGAAGTTATGCCTTATTTGAATGAATCTTGTGTTTTCCAACAATTCTAACACCACAGCAATTAATTAACCCATCTAGAAATTCTTGATTCTACTGTATTAGGGCCTATGAATGACAGAAAAACACACTCTTTTCTTCATGGAGATTCTAATTTTCTTTTGCTTCCCATCTGTTTTTTTTCTCATGTAAACTTTCAACCATACCCTCTAACCCATGTCTTTAAATAACCCCCTTCAATTATCCCCTTCCTTGCCTGACCATTGGAATTTATGATTATCAAACTGGAAGTGGCAAACCACTAATGATTTGCCATCTTGGTCTACTGGAGGAGGGTCATGGAATTGCTAACGAGTTTACAGGGAGGGGAGGCCCAGCTTGTTTTGAAATCTGCTTGCCTCTTAGCAGCAGAAGTCTCACCCTGGAAAACAGGGCCTGCATTCACTTTACGATAAAGTTGTGACAATCTCCAGATCAGTCCTGTGATTTATTGACAGGTAAGGAGGTGTCTTGACAGAAGTCTGATTTAGACAGCTTTGCTGCCATGGAATATGGATTTAGATATGACAGCAGAAGATAGTCTTCCACTTACAGCTCAATGCATAATATCATACATTATAGCATGACTTACAGTACAGTAAGGCTGCAAGTTCACATGGTCTATCTCCCTCATAAGAACTGCAATTTATAATTGACTCTTTGGAAACAAAATAGCAACTTTGGAAATCTCTGTAGAGATTGGTATATTTTCTCCTTGCATGAGCATGAAGGGACCCAAAAGGCTCCAACTATGTCGGGGCTACAACTTGTAGGAATTTCAGTTTGCATGCTACTGGTATTTGGGGAATTTTCACAAATTCCCCTTATGCATCATCATTAATCAGATGTAAATTTTAGTTGATTAGTTTACAATAGGGAAAGCCAAAAACCTGGGGAAATGGCTCAGAAGAGAAGCATCACTGACAGAACAATCTGCACCCACAGCTCTGTTCCTGCATTAAACAAAAACAAGCTCTGCCTGAGTCAGGAGCCACAGAAAAAGGTGCAGGAGACAAAGCCCTTTGCTTGAGAGAAGCACTGAAGCTCCTTTGATTCAAATGCATGCCTGCGTTTCATGCATGCCTCTTTCACCTTTCATTCTAATCCTTAACCCTGAAGCCAGAATCTATTCTGGCCAGCAGAGAGCACAGCTTTCCATCAATCCAAGCCAGGTTCTGACTGTATCCAAGCTAGTTGCCCGGTTTGGCCTTGTGTTTGGGATGCATCGTGCTTCCACAGTCACAGCTGCTGAGAAATACTGGAGTGCCCAGGGCCTTTAGAGCTCCATGCCTGAACTGTTACGGATGTTCAGGTAATGCTTGTATGATGTTTAGTTCTTAGCCTTATGGTAATCGTTTTGTGACTGCAGCCTTAGGTTATTGATGTAGCCACACAATCCAGGTTCTTGCGATCGCTGTAATCATGCGAGGATTTTGCGCAGGTTATGCCACAGCTGCTTCTAACAGCGGCTCCAAGTAACACCTGCAGCAGGCAAGAACCTTTTACCATGTTGAACGACTCCATTATGTAAAGAGTCATCTCCAATCACTTGCAGGACTGTGAAATGCTACTGGAAAACTCTTAATGTAATGGAACCGATGCACTTCTGGAGCTGAAGCTCTTCCAACGTCATCTTTGGTAAGCGCTGGCTTTCAGACATTGATTTGATTTATTGAGCCACACTTGAAAAGTTTGTCCAGAAGGGTATCTGAAAGTCATACAATATCCCCAAATACGGTGCATACAATTCACGGGGCACATACGTGCTCCAGACAGAGATAGGTAGCTGCTGTCCACAGGGCCCTGTCCACAGCAATTACAGGTTGAGAAAAACCAGTTTGATCCAACGTAAATAAAGAGCTTAGCTGTAAGGGATGGAGGGCTGTTGTGGGAGAGCTAGAAAGAAAAATCGAAACAAATGGTAACGGCAGCCAGCTGGCATATCAAGGGATGCCCTAGTCACCCAAAGCAAATGGAACTGGTCCGTGCTGACTTCACCAAATTTTAACCAAGATGTGATCCAAATATGTATATGTATATGTAGTGTTTTCTTGTGCTGATTCTTCATTCTTCTCCCTGTACAGAGTCTAGCTATTCAATAGTATTGAAATAAAATAGTTGTTGCTGTTAATAATAATAATAATAATAATAATAATAATAATAATAATAATAGTAGTAGTAGTAGTAGTAGTAGTAGTAGTAGTTAATGTTCAGAACAGAAAGATTCTGTTATATTTCTGTATCCTAAGCCTATGGGTTAGAACAGGCATAAGTACAAACCATCACACTGTATTGATATTCATCCTATGGTGGACCATTTTAAAAGTACAGAGCTCTAGTTTTGAAGAAAATATCCACAAAAGCCAGGGCTGATTGGATTTGTTTCCATGAGATAAACTGTACAATGAGATTTTGAACTGCAACGTTATAATCTCATCACTACTCAAGCTCCTTTGAGACTAGGCAGCCTGTACAGATTCTTGGTGCAGAAAAATGTGGGTTTGTGCACAAACACATATATTAGAGTAAATTGACAGCTTTGGAGAAAGCTGAGAGTACTAGGAGGTATTGATTCACTCATTGCCAAATATAACTTGGTAAGAACGCAAGTCACAAATAACAAGGGCGGAGAGCTTTTATTCACGGGAGACTTCCAGCCAATTACTATGGAAAACATGCAGTCTTACCAGGCGCACCAAGCAAAAGCGGAAGTCCTGTTTCCTTTGCACATTATGGTGGCAGGAACATTCAGGTCTTATTTTGGTATCAAAAATCAATCCTGCTTCTTCTGAAACAGAGTTACAATATTATTTAAAACGTATAGGACCTGTAGGTAAATGTCAGGGCAAGGAACAGCCAGCCAGCCATGCCCTTTTCCCAGATACTCTGTTCCATTTCCACCCCCTCAGCCTGTGGTCACTGAACCCTGTGTAGCTCCCCACTGGACTTTATCACTTCTGCTTTGCTTCCACCCCTTAAATATTTTCTTTGAAGTGCGTGTGTGAGCATGGGCATCTATACATCGTGAAGCAGCTAATGACTGCCTCTTGGCTATTTGGGCTACCTAAAGAGGCACATTTGCAGAAGATATTTCCTACCTGCTGTTTATAGTGTGAATCGATATTATTAGCTAATTTCTGGCCTCATTTGATGCAGCACTAAAATATTAGCATTGTAACTGTAATTGAAATCTAGAAGAGGCGAGCTGTGAATCTGTTTATAGATAAGCATCTTTTTTGCTGATACGACACAAAGTCTCTCAGCAAATTATGACTGAGAACATAAAAGAGCTCAGAATCTTTTTTGTAGCATTTAAAAAGAGAGTTGGTGAATAATAATTAGATTACAAATAGGGTTTTAAAGAGTTTTTGCCCAAGGCTTCTTATGCTAAATTAGAGAAACTGTTTTCTTAATGTAATAAGCAACGTGTTGTTTTAAGTTATGAATTAAGCAGGCTCCTTTGATATTTTTAACTTAAATACATCTTCTCACTAGTTCATGAAATTAGGAATACCTCTACTTCAGCCATGTACAATTTATGTGATATCCGCCCAATTCATGCAATGAACTGACACCTTTTTCTAATTTGTGACATAAACAAAACTACCGCCAGGTTTGTGAAACTGAGTGAAACAATCATTTTGCTGGACTTGCAAAGCTGCCATGGCACTGCCCAATGAGTTAAACAAAGATTTTAGTGAATTAAGAGATGGCCTTTCCATCTTCAAAACAGAAAGTCTTGATGCATTAGGCAGAGGGGAGATGAGATGTGACACAGGAGAGATGAAGATTTAAAAAAAGAGATAAGTCATGTGGAAATGGAGTTGTTTTTGCCATAGAGTGGAAAAAGCGTACATATATCACACAGGTACCTGTGAGATTCCTCTCGCTAGGCAAAGAGCAGGTTCTGGGAATGGTTTTGTTTGAAAAGATGGACAGGAAAAAGAATTAAAGCTTTCCTCTACAAAGCCACTGATTTGCAATTTTCAATTACAACCATGGGAGATCCTAATCATGAATCGCCTGCATCATATCTCACTGCATCCAAAGATGTTGCTGATTTTATCAGGCAGAAACCGATCAGTTTCGGAATGCTTCATTAGACAATCTCGCAACTTAAGCAGGGGCTTTGCTTAATTTATGATCCACATAAAGGTGGTGCCTATTTCTCAGATTATGACATTTCTGATCTTGCCGCAGCATTCAGAGGCAGGTGTATGTCCTCTGAAGGCCCTGGCAGAGTCAGGTAATCAAAGTCTGTGGATTAGAGGGTGCATGGAAAACACACCACAAGAAGTAGTGAAGTGTACAGGGAAGCCAGAGGGAGCAGACAAGGAAGCAATCTAATTTAAAATGACGGGCACAGTGGAGGACAAACAAGACAAAGGTCAAGGAAGACCGGATCAGAGCCAGGTGGCGAGGCAGAAGGCAGATCGAGTAAAGCGGGCTACAGGTTGAAAGCAGATCAGCTGGAAAACACAGCTCAAAAGCGCTGGAGCCACCACCGCTGCTGGAGCATCCCTTGTCGAGCCGAGACAAGATTTCCAGTCAGAACTCGCCTCCTGGTGATCACCTGCAAGTCACACTGACTTTGCCTACTAAGTGGCTGGCTGGTGGTTCAGGGGGGTTGTAGGACTGACACCCCGTGAATTAAGGAGAGAGACCTTTCCTGTTGAAGCACAGAGCAGTATTTTGCTTTCTTCCTGCACTGAAACAAGGACATAATTCTGAGCTGCTGTAAGTGCTGAGATGCTTGTCTTTCTAACCGTGCCTTTCGGGACTCTTGCAGAGAGGACTGGGGGGAGAAGGGACCTAACAAGCACCCGGAGGAGTCATGTATGGAATTAATGGTTCCTCACCCAAATTTGTGGGGGCCATGCTTGTCCCCCAGGGACCCCAGGCATGGGACTTATTGCACTGAGTTTGCTCCTCTCAGGGCTCCTCTCCATAGTGCATTAGTTGTGGCCGTTTGCACATGCTTTATGCAATGTCATCCTGGGCCAGCACCTCTCTTGTTCTTTCTGAGCATTGTTTTAGAACAAGGACAGCGAGTATTAAAGGACCGGCATGCTAAAGCAAAGACTTCCAAAGGGTTTTGCATTTTTGCATTTCTGCTATATCACCACACCAATTTGTCATTGTGTGAAGGAATATATAGAAAGGCAGAGAAAAAAAAACCCAGGAAAAAACATGGAAGGAACCAGTCTTGATCTAGAAAGAACCCATAAGCGGAAGCCTTGAAAAAATGGTAGTTTCATAAGGGTTAAAAGCCTAATGCAGAGAAGTCTTCTATTCCCTGTGAATGCTTCTTCTTGCAGGGGTTGCCAGGAGCCTACAAAGTGGACAGAAATAGAACTGTGCATGGTTTTCCAAAGCTGGACAGGCAACCAGCCATAACATGCTTAGTTGGAACATCCACACACTACATACTGTACAAAGTAATAGTGAGAATGTCTTTAAAGTTGTTTAACAGTTGGTCCCAAATGCACCCACACTTGAGAAAAAGAAAAACAGCAAATCTCAAAATGTAATTCTGTGCACAGTTGGGAGACTCCGCTATTCCTGGCTGCTTTGTTTTCCATCTGATCAGCAGACATATGGAAAACCATTCGAACACGACAGCTTGAATTCTGAAATACAATGCATGACGCATTTTAAAAGGGCCTTAAAATACTGCTTAAAGAACAACAGTATTATGCCAGAAGAAACTGGTAAGCAAAAGAAAATCAGGAACTAAAGTAAGATATAGGAATCTTGAAGCAAAATTGTGGAAGAAACACTCCACATGTTTTCAGTCAGACTCCTGAACAGTAATGGAAGTGACTGGATTCAGAACTAAAATATTCAGATAATTAAAATTACCCAAATCTGGGGACAGAATTTGATCTCTCCTGTAAATGCTTTGGGATTTCCTTGCCCAAATTTCTAGTTTTGCCATAAATGCTAGAATTTTGTTACCAAACCCCACATTTTTATCTGAAATTCAAGAAATTCAGCTTGTAAATATGTACATGAGCTTTAGGTTTCCATTGCTGGTCACTGTTAAAGAATCCCCTGGTGATGCATTATGAAAGAATCAGGGTCAGGATAATGGGGACACACCAACACTGCAACCTCTTGTGGTTTCCCCACATTTGGGACCTGCATGCTTTTAGGGAGTTGTCTGGAAGGGAAACATGAGAAGCTCTGTACAGAAATCAGGAAATTATACACGGTTCAGTGCTTTACTGTCCTGTTATCTGACTAGGCCTTTTAGGGGCCCTCCCTTATAGAATCACCTCAAGGAAAAAATATCAAGACACCCAGTGCAGTTTCCCGTATTTTATACTTCCAAAATCCTTATGTACACTTAGGACTTTTAAAGTTCGTTACTGTGCCAGTCTGTCTGGTTTAGCTTAAAAGAAAAAGATCATCCCTGGCAAATTGGTTTATAGAACGGAAATCACAAAGGGGCAATTTCTGGGTGACAACAGCTCATGGGTTAAACAAACTATGGGCTGTCAGGGACAAGCAGAGTTCACTGCTTCCTCTGACCACCATTGCTACAGCTTCAGATGACATGTTCAACAACCTACGAACAAGCCATGAACAAAAAATGATAGGTTGTTGAGTAAATATTGTACTGCTTAAGTGTACCGCTTTAATGTATTATTGTATTTCTATGGAATAGGTACTTCTTTTTTTCTATTGTAAGATGCCCAGAGAGCCCTATGGGCTAAGGGGCAGCATCCAAATAAAATTAAAAGTTGAAGTGGTGGTGACATGGGAGACAATATACTTGCCCGCTCCTGCTTGTGCACGAGAAGCCATGGCTTGTTCAAATCATGGGTTGCTCTTATGTGTGAACCAGGACACTCTAGCATGGTTTTTTTCTTTCTTAATTAGGAAAACCCTGGACACCAAGGAAAGAACAATGCACGGTAGGGAAAACCTTTCACAGGTAGCTTATTTTGAATAGAGAATTATGCAGCAGCCAATTGAATCACACTGACTAATGAGTCCTGAAAAGTACAATATGTAGTTTTCTTCACCGACAAAATCTATAAAAACTTAAAATGATGAAGGGTGACTGAGCGACTCTGTTTCATTTATCAAAATAACAGGAATTCTACATATCGATTCACCATGGTATATTTCAGTTCAACCAAGTATTGTGTGTGTGTGTTCATCCACCTATGCAGCACCCACACAAGGACAATTCACCATCGTTCCACTTGACTGTTATAATCCTCAGTCACAGCCATTTCTTCCATTTCTTCCTTTTGCCACTCGTGGCCCTTCTGCTCATGCAGCATTTTTCGTTCCTCCCGTCGTTTTTGGCGGTTTCGTTCGTGCTCTTCTTCCTTCGCGTACTGAAAGCGCTGCAGAAATAGGTCTTTAGCGTATTCATATAGCTGCATATCCAGGAAGTTCAGTTCTTCTATGTGCTTCCGGACTGACTCACTGATATCCACGTTAGAGGCTCGGGTGATATTATACTGAGTGAAAGGTGAAATAAACTGCAGATTAAATGTTCTCTCAAAGAGATACTGTGTTTTTCTCTGAAATTCGGTGAGTCCAAAGAAGGCCATGTTTTTCAGATTGTTCTTGGCGCTTTGGAGGAGAATCGTATTTCTTTCACTCTCGTTCATAAAGGTCAAATTGTAACATCCCACCAGGCTGAGATCGGCCAGCATGCGCACCTGGCGGTTGCTGGCCAGGTTGTGGCTGCAGTTCATGAACTCTTGCAAGCTGACCCCGGACCAGTCGTCTCCCAGGTAGCACATCGGCAGCTCCTCTGGCGTGGGGCTCCTCCCATCGCACATGTGAAGAGAAGTTTTCCAGGTTGCACCTCTTTGGACATGTTTCCATTCACTCAAGTAACGCGACACTGGGTCCCTTAACATTGTGATGTAGTAGAAGTTCCTGAAAGATTTAAAGGGACATATTAGCAGAGAGTTGTCCATTGTTTTGTTCCACATTAGATTATTGGGTCATTCTGGCTCAGACAACCTGTCCTAAAGGAATACTGATTTTGGCTAGAGATTTCTGATATGTACACCTTTATAAGATCCAAATTAGACGTGATAGTGTGAGGTTACTGAGAGTGGGCATCTTTTTTGAGGTTTCATAGCATAATGGCAAACACCTACCCCAAAATTTGAGCATGAAGGTTGTGCTTACATGATATAAATGTTGCTTGTGCATGTGAAAGAGGGAACATGGGGGATACAGGAATCAACTTCTTGTAACAAATATTTTGGAAATTCTCATCTAGCTTTTAATGTCCAAGCTGGGACAAAGTTCTAGTCACAGTCCTAGTTCATGACACATTTGTTTTCATGATTGTCTGCCTGATCTTAGGTTCTGTCTTTCCTAAATAAATCTCAGTGTAGGAAAGGAATATGTGTTTTTGTATTACTTTATTCAGAAGCTCTTGCATCCAGAACCTACAGCAACCTAAACAAATGACAGATTTAATATACTGTAGCAAACAGCAGAAGTAAAGAGTACAAATTGGAATGCTGTTGGGGTAAATAAGAAATGTATCATCATGTGTTGGATCTCTGTGAAGATGCTATCATGTTTAACCTGTCTCACAATAAAGCACGCATAACCATTAAACCTTCTCTAAATCTTTCAATAGTTGCAGAATATGAAAAACTGGCGTACTACTGACAAATAGCTACAGATGGCCACAAATACTAAATCGTAGGCCCCTATTTCATGGTTCCCAATCATCTTTTCCTACCCATATATTTGCTTGGGGGCACAGACTACTTTGAAAAAGAAATCTAGATTAAATCAGCTCAAATTCAAGCATTCGGCATAAATGTAGTTTTGGGATGCACCACCTGTGCCTGAAAGTTGTCTACTAACAGAAAAAGCCGTTTGTGTGAATTGCTCCAATCCTTCTCCATCAATACCCCTTTCGCAAAATCACACAACCAGAGAACTTTCTTTCACGATGTAGTATACAAACGTGAACTCCAGGAGAGGAAAGTGCCCATTCGGGCAACTTGGTTAGTGATCTAAGCCAGGTTTTTTAGGCTGCAATCCTGCAGACACTTACTTGTTTTTAAGTATAAATAAGAATAAACCCAACAAATAGTGTCAGCTTACATTAGTGGCACACTGTGTCAGGTCACATGCTAGTAATACAATGGTATAGAGTATCATTGTATAGAGACCACCAGTTTTTCCACTGGAACAATTACAGTGGTACCTTGGCTCATGAACATAATATGTTCCGCAATTCTGGTCACGAGCCAAATTGGTCGCGAGCCAAGTCAAATTTCCCCATAAGGTTCAATGTAAATAAGGCTAATTCATTCTGTAAATATTTTTATCACAAAAATTTGAAACAAAATAACAAAGAGCAAAAAAGAAATAAAGTACGGTACAGTAGAGAACACTAACCTAGGTGGGGGGGTATTGTTTGGAGGGAGAGTCCAAAGGATAATCATGCGATAGCAATTATGCTCGGGGGCGGGGAGGGAGATGGCCATGATCACGATCGTGCTCAGCGTGGGAAAGACGGATGCAATGGCAATCATGCTCGTGTGGAAACGTGTCCACGATCGTGGTCATCACCCGATGCGGAGTTCGCGAACTGAGGCAAATTCTTCTGAAATTTCTGCTCATGACCCAATTTGGTCATGAACTGAAGCCTTTGTGAGCCGAGGTACCACTGTACTTCTGAGTAGACACACATATTGGAGTTCCATAGTTACTCCAGTAGTTTAACCAGCAAAGAAAGAAAACTTGTGGCAGACGTGGGTCTCAGATGAATCTGAGAGATCTTTTGTACCTATTTTAAGGACACAAAGAATAATAATGCCAGGGAGGCATTACTAGAAGGAAGAAACAGCCAATCCCTCCAACTGGCTGCTGCTTGAGAACCCACGAAGAGCCGTGTCAGATCAAAGCAAGGCTGCTTCCGCTGCATGGCCTGTTCTCACAGCGGCCGGCCAACTGCTCAGAGGAAACCGATGGCATGCGTGCAACAGCATCCTTCCACCCATGTGCCCCAGCCACTGGTGCAAACATGCATACTGCCTCTGAGGCTGGAAGTGGCATGCTGCCATCCAGACTTGTAGCCACGGATAGCTTTCTCCTCCATGAAGGTGCCCAATCCCCCTTTAAAGCCATCCAAACTGGTGGCCATATATTGTGGAAATGAATTTCGTAGTTTAAGAATGTTCTGTGTGAACAATGACCACCTTTTATCTGACCTGACTCTCCCACTATTTGGTTTTATAAGATGGCCCCACGATCTAGTTTCATGAGAAAGGGAGAATATTGTCTCCTTATCCACTTTCTCCATACCATGCATATTTGTACAACCGGCTACAATGCCTCCCTTTATTTGCTCTGTTTTCTAAGCTATACAATCCCAGCTCTTGTAACCTTTCCTTGCTGGGGAATTGCTCTAGTCCCTGGATCTGCACTCTTTCCAGCAAAGCAACATAGTTTTAGGGCAGTGAATACAAGTTTAGCCTTCCAAGTGTGCTAACACCATACATTTGTGTAACAGCAGCATGGTATTGGCAGTTGCTTTTCTAATCACCCAGCATGGGACTTAACTTTTTCACACAAACTGCACACTGTCTTGTCATTTTCCTTGTGCAATACACAACATCCCCAAGGCTCAGATCCCATCCGTAGATATGTGAAGCTGGGCTCTTCTTGCCCCAATCTGCTTCACTTCACACATCTTTACTCTAGGTACAGAAAGATCCAGAGAGAAGTCGAGGCTGCTTTTCTTCCTTGCAGACAATACTTGGAAGGATGCTTTAGTTACAGATTTCCAAAGTTGTGGCTAAGCTTTGTAGAATTTTTTTCTGCTTACTTCTTACAAAATCCTTTAATGGTTTTATTTGTCAGTGTTTATAATTAGATCACAATGTATTGTTTTTAGTCAATTAGTTTTTAGTTAACTCAAGCATGTAAACAACAAGAATCAGCCCAGAAATCCTGTCTTCTTTTTAAAAGTTGCATGCTCTTTCACGTCCAGAGAGGTAGCTCTTGCAGCAAAAACAAATGGAAGAATCATGGCACTGTGAAGACTAACACGTATGTTCTTAGTGACTATAGTCCAGTTCATCAGATACACAGACTGTTAATAATCATCCATGCATTTGGTGAAGCATCCTTAAAGTTCTTGGAAACTTCAATCATTCAGAATACATCGGTTAGTCCTTAAGTGTCACAAGACAATCTCCTGAGGTTGTTTTATGAGACTATTGTTTCTTTATTTATTTTTGTCAGCCACTTTGTACCAATTAATAGGCTACAAATTTAATAAAGCCTTACAAATTGTAACAGAAATAAATTATAGTGCAACACTGTTTCTAAAAACTCTTTTGCACTTTGTTTTTTATGCAGATGGTGAACTCTGCATACACTAGCCCATTAGTGAGATGTAAAAGCAGTTATCTATGCATGCTACCATAGTGACTCACAACTCTGAAATAATGTATAAAATGGTCCTGGCAACAGAAAACTCTGCAAGTCTTGTGGGTTTTTAAGAATTTGTGGATTATACAAGAAGGAGGGAGAGGGAGAGGTGGGGAGAGAGAGAGATGCAAAGGGCCAAGCCTTACAAAAACTAGACAGCAAAGAAGGAAACTTCTAATTAAGAGCGCAATTTCTTGCATGCAGCTAAGTATAGCACACTCGAGGGAGTCTGTTAACTCCTCTTAAAGCATCAATTTTTGGCAAAAATTGCAAATGATACCACACTACTGGCAGAGAGCAGCAATGAAGTGAAACGACCCCTGATGAAAGTGAACGAAGGAAGTGCAAAAGCAGGACTGCAGCTGAATAGTGAGAAAACAAAAATCCTGACTACAGAAGAAGTAAAGAACTTGACTGCCCACAATGGAGAAATTAAAATTGTGAAAGTTTTAGCATGTCTTGGCTTATGTCATCAATTCAAACAGAGACTGCCGCCAAGAAAGTGGAAGAAAACTGACACATAGAAGGGCAGTGATAAAGGAATTAGGAAAGATAATCAAGTATAAGGATGTTTCACTGGAATTCAAGGCCAATACCATCCACACAATGGTATGCATGACCACTGTGTGAAACCTGATCAGTGAAGAAAGCTGATAGGGAAAGTGATGCATTCGAAACATGGTGCTTGAGGAGAGTCTAGCAAATACCCTGGGCTGACAGAAAGACTAACAAGTGGGTCCGAACCCTGAGCCAGAAGTTGCTCTGGAAGCAAAAATAAGGAAACGGAGGCTGTCGTACTTTGGGCATGTCATGAGAAGGCAAGACTCACTGGAGAAGACACGAATGCTAGGGTAAGTTGCAGGAAAAGGAGAAAAGGAAGACCAACTATGACACTGCAAGAGCAAGGACAGGGCAGTTTGAAGACAGAGGTCAGAGATGACTTGACAGCATGCAGCAATAACGATGCCAAACAAGAAAGAAAGGAAATTCACACAAAATTCAAGAAAATCCACACAAAAACTTCATGCAACAGTTAACTTATTTGTACTACTATGGAAAAGTTGAGAGAGAGAGAGAGAGAGAGAGAGAGAGAGAGAGAGAGAGAGAGAGAGAGAGAGAGAGAGAGAGAGAGAGAGAGATCCAAAGGCATGGCTAGAAGGGAGTCTATTTATTCCACTTTTGTGTTGGTTTTTATTTGATTGACTTCTGCTAAGATAGTACTGTCATGGGAAAATACAGCACCAACTTGTGATAAATGAATAACACATTTTGTTGCATGTAGTAACAATGTCCAAAGTAACTAAACACACTGCTTAAAGATATTTTAATTTAGAGGATTTGTTTTTCAAACAAATATATTTTGGTCTTTTGGGAACTAGAGAACGCTGTAAATTCATATGCGGTGTGCTTTGAAATGTTACTTTCTATTAAAGGAGAAAAAAGAGAGATTCTAGAAGACTGCAATTCTTATTTCATATGCAAACATGGTTGCCATGCTGAACTCAGTGCGAGCTTGGTCTGTATCAGGGCGGCCATCTTGTGAGCCTTCAGGCATTTTGCCCTACAGCTCCCATTAGCTACAGCCAGATTCGCAAAAGGTAAGGAACGATGTAGGTCAAAATATCTGGAAAGCGGCAAGTTGCCCACCCAGGTTCATCAACGAACAAACCAAGTTTCCCTTTAGGAAAGCATCACACAACAGGAAGCACAAGTATGTGCTAAGATTACCACCTTTTCACTTCAACCATTGTGGTTCTAAGGCATTGCCCAGGAGTCAAAAGAAAGAAAATAAATAAATAAACAAACAAACATTCTGTTCAGCTTGTGGATGTTGCTGGACAGCAGAGTGGATGAAGTCATAACTTGAGATCTAACATAGGGTAACCGCGTAAGAATATGTGTGTGAGCTACAGTGAGAATGGGGAATGACCTTGTAATCACCTTGTAATTAGGCCATTGACAGAATAATTTATAGAGGTAGAATACTTGGTTGCTAAGGAAGATAAAATAGACACTGATCACTTATTACTGCCTGTCTGGAATGTGAAAGATGTTTAAATGGTTCCTATAATCACTTCCGCATTTTAGTTCCTGTCCTGAGAAGCTGTATTTCCTATTCATGCATAATCCATGTTAATTTGCTTGGATATGAAATAAAATCGAATATCCTTAAAACAGTCTCTCCTGAGTTCCTCAGTACTGAACAGATTATTCAGCAGACACTTGCCCAAAATTACTGAGCTCAAGGAAAAATAATTGAGTAGAGCCAAGAAAAAGTTCACAGATGAAGTTAACACAATGGGCCAGTACAAAAATCGATACCCGCCCAAGTCATCTTTCCTCAGACACAGATTAATAAATGATGAACCTCTCACCTCTGCTTCATGGATATCACGCTTTAGATTCCTCCAGACAACCTTCGGCTTGTTTTTGCAAGGCCTGCCTGACAGTAGGGAGCCAAGGGCGACATTGGGAAGGGGATCTGCTCTAGCAAGGACTACCAGGAAGAAACCACAAGGCGCTCTCATCCGGTACGCGTGTTCTTGCCTAATTAGCAGACTCACACACCATGTGACCCATGAAGTCGGAGGCTGTTCCCCGGCATGAACGGGGGCCTGCCAAGTGCCTGACGACCCTCCTGCTGTGGCAGATTCAGGAAGGCAGAACAAGCCAGGTGCTTTGCCAAGCCTCCAGGGGGCATCTGTGTGACGGGTAATTAGAACTGCACCACTAGCTGCCACGAAGGTGTGCACAAGTAGCCGTCTCCTTAATCTCGCTCTTCTTTGGTGAGTGAGACCTGTGGGACTGCAGCTCAAAGGTTTAGTTGGTTTTCTTCAGCAGAAAGGCATCGCAAGGACGCTTCAACATGCAATTTTCCCAGCACCAAAACATATTTACACATTTTAATTGGAACATCTTTTTCTCCATCCGACATGTCTCGGCACTGAAATAGGCCTGCACCTAAACTATTTTCAAGAAACATTTACACATTTCAGCATGATTTCAGAACCATCCATATGGCACGTACATTATGGATCTCGCTGAACATACAATCTCGCTCCAACGCATGATGCCTAGTAAGGTTGTTCCATTACCGCACATTAATGATGTGTGAGGCAGGTGCGACTTCTTTAGAGCCTTTTCAAAGAGGCTATAGCCCTGTTCAATCGATCCTGCACTTATTAATTGGTCTTGGCTGATAACTGAGGTAGCAGGAAGTGAAGCAGAACCAAACTCTGCCCCGAAAAGGTTGAGATTAAGAAGCAGACCTTCTGCATGGGGGATCTGGCTTCTGGAAAGATATTTTACACTGACACTTTCTTCAGCAATTTACCAATGTATAGATAAATAAGTCCCAAAGATGCTGAAATGCTTCAACATATACTTTAGGGAGAAGTATTAGTCAAGAACAAATGTATTTATGTTCTCCAATATTATATATTTATGATACTTTGATGTCATCTTTTTGATGCTCAGAACAGTACACACGATTCCGCCCTTGTATGGTAACAACATCCCTGCAAGGCAGCTTAGATTTAGAAAAACAGTGGCTGGTTAAAAGCCATCTAGTCAGTTTCATGGTTTAGTGGGAATGTATTGCTTGGTGTCTCCAGTTACAGTCCAACATTCTAGCTATTACATTACATAGCATTTGCTGAAGAAGATGCTAACATAGAGGAAAATAGGAATATATGATGGCTTCTGTAAGTAATGAAAAATCGCTGCTCATACTTTATGTCAAACATTGCAGTTACCAAAATTTGATTGATGATTACCTGCAATCTGTAAACATCCTTTTCACTTCACAAACTTTAAAGAAACAAGTGGCGAATCTATTAATCACTAGCATTAAAATACATGGAAGTCTAGTTTAACTGTTCAATGGAAACATGAAAGTAAAATATTCAAATAGCACTAGGGAACTCCAACAGGGAACAACTGTTATTGTTGTGGAAGGAAAGTTTGGGTACTTCGGCAATCTTTTCTCTTTGTTCCATCACTTTTCACAGAAAATCGAGTCGATATCCTGGTGCAATAACTGAATTCCAGTATGTTTGCATTGTTCTCGTCCGATCTGTGGGTATTCCCCAACACACACCCACAAAATATATGTAATGCCAACCTATTTACTAAGCAAAGGTAATTGACTACCAAGGCTTCTCAGTGTAACCGCCTTTAATTAAAAGTTACAGTTTGCAGTTTCTGAGCATTTTCTAGCTTCCTTTTCAATATCACCGAGGGATTTGTGATGAATTGCCCTTTGTCAGCCTCTGTAAAGAAAACCAACTTCAATTTTAAGAAATAAAAAGGGAAAAAAGAATGTAGGGAAACTAGCAATTAGCTTCTACAACTACCTTGCCCTCATTGGGAACATAAAATTGATTAAGGGCAGGATACAATTTATCACTAATTCTCGAACTGTACTAAAAAAGAAGCAAGAAAATGCCCCACGCCTGCAAATGGAAAACTTTTAATTAACATTGGAAAGGGGCTTTGAGGAAGGCACATATTTCTGAGAAAGTATTACAGAGCAAATATGTTGCTGAATCATAGAGTGCTGTTATGTGCTGTATGGGGCCTTCTTTTCAATCCCATTTGTGACTGCAATCCCATTTTAATCCATAATCTTATTGTGGTCAGTGATTACTTCAGTAGGGCTAAATAGCTCAAGTATGGAACACCAAGTGAGCATTAGGGGCAGTTCAGAAATTTTGTGTGTCACTACTGAGATTACTACTAAATACAGATAGATGGTGCCTCCATTAACTGTTGCCCAGAAATTCCCCCATCCTGCATACATATCACATTCCTCTTTATTTTAATTCACTTGGTTTATGTACCATGTGTGCACACAATTTATGCCCATCAAACAAAGGAGCTGCTCAGAGCATCTTTCAGATCAGGAAAACTCTGGTCTGAAGGCACATAAGGCGCCCACCATGTTGAAGCTAAGCAGGTCCAGGTCTGGCCTGAGCTTGGAGGGGAGACCACCTGGGAACCGCATGTGGCCACCTGGAGTTCCACAATTGGAAGAAGCTGGGATAGAAATAAATTAAATAAAAAAATAGGAGCATTCATTCAAGCACATGTATGCCGGTAAAAGCAGCAGCAAAGGCGCAGACACATAGAAGAAACTAGACGTAGGTAAATCGAATTAAATAAAAGCTGAACCAAGTGCTTGTTTAAAGAAACAGTCTTTAAACACACATAAAAAGAAAGAGGCCTAACTCTTGGGGCAGGAAGCTCTATCTATGGGACCTGGCCCTTGAGAAGTCCTGCTTGCGTGTTGCCAACCACCATGCTTCTGGAAGAAACAACATACTGAAGAGGTGCGTAATACTTGAGGTTAAAGATGGGCGAGTCTGCACAAGGGGGCCTCATGAGGGAGCTGATTCCATACCACTCAGGGCAGGGTTTGGGCATCTTAAGGTTTCTCAGTGGTTTTCAGATACGGCCCACACAAAATGCATTAGCTCATTGTGAGTGCCACTTTGCTTCTGTTCACTTAACTTTTGTGCCGCAATAAACATATTTTCCATCCACAGAGTGCCGAGTATCTTGTGTACATCAGGTGGTAACAGTGCCGATTAAAACCATTTCAGTTACAGGATGTAACACAACAAAATGTGGAAAGGGGGATGAAGAATTCTGCAAAGCACTGTAATATACATAAAACTGTGACCAGGCCTAACCATCCCAGGACGTGTTAGTGGGCATATTAGCCAAAGCTGGATAAAACCACTCCTACCCGGCTGCAGCTAATATGTGAATAACAGGGTTTATTTATTTATTGAAAACATCTATATGCTGCCTATTGCGCCAAATGGAGGGAGCAGCAGCTGAGAAGAGGCTCTTCCTAGCAACCATCCCTCTTACTTCCCTAAGGGATGGCTCATGCAAGATCTCAAAGGCCAGGTAGGCATATACAGGTGTAGGCACTCCTTAAGGTCTAACCAGGGTCTAAGCCGTTTAGGGCTTTATATGTCAACACAAGCACCTTGAGTCTTGGAGAAACACCATGCTATGAACCTGGCTTTTAAAGGAAAACACTATTCCATCCCAAACAGGCTGACATCCTATCCCAGTACCAGAAGGCTTCCTAGCCAATAGCACCTCTTTTTCTCCAAATTAGCATCCATCTGCTCAGCTGTAAAATCCAAGTCTAGCTATATACAGCTTGATGAGTGGGAGTCGATATCAGCTGAGACAAGTCTGTACCTGCCATGATGGGCATGAAATTCTAGACTTATTCCAGGACCTTGGCATGATCATGAAAGTCCTGCAACATCTGTAGCTTGGGGGGTCTCCAAAACCCATGCTAGAGATTACTCCAGCTGGCTTAGACAGGGAGACTCTTGGCCAACAGAAGGAGGACACACCAGTCCAATCCCTGTCGAATTCTAGATACCCAATATCAATAACCAACACGCAAGGCTGTTGAGCAGGACACCTGGAAGGGGGATAGATCCATGGTTCATCACCACAGCCTTGCCCCTCTGTCCCTTAAGAACCCTTTAAGCACTGGCCATTGCTGGATTTTGGAACCTGGCAGTCAAAGCAGGATGAGATTCACGCCACCTGCTGCAATGATTTCCCTACTGTGTCCATCCACGTTTCTGCAATACATGCTGTATCCGCTTACTCATCCCAGCTCAAGTCCTGGATGGCTTGCGACTATGAAGCTGCTGCCCAGGTTCGGACAAAACAGGGAACCTCCTGCTGGCAGCTGGATACTGCAAATGCTGAGCCAGGCACTGCAAGCCATCATAGCTTAACTAAGCCATGGTTGGCTGCAGCCTTTGTGTGAACCAGTCCACAGTGCCAATGCTAAAAGAGCCATTGAAATGTGCACTCCAATGCCAGACCAACATATTGCCATTCAGAAACTTCATCACACATTAGTTATCCATCACTGGGTACCCAAACTGTGCATCTGGGGCAATGAAAACACCGTTCCTGCTCAGAGGCTGCAATCTCACCATTGAAGGGTGCTAGAGGTTTGTGTGAATGGAGCTGCAATGTACACCTACTGTATGTTCTGTAAATTTAAATAAGCACAAGTATTACAAACAAGGAACAAGGGGGGTACTTGTAACGGAGGTCAGTGGGAAGGAAAGCAACAGTAAACTTTTGCGTTGATTAATATTTCATCTGCTGCCATCACATGTAGAGAGCACAGTATTTTCCAATGTTCTGCACATGCTGAAGTGGATCCCCTAGGCTGAAAAGTGAGATGCTCGTAAACTTTAACAATACCGTAATTAGAAATAATATTTGGGAGCTGCTAGTATTAGTTATTAAAGAAAGGTCATGCACCCTTCTGACATTTGATTTTCATGTATTACCCAACTTAGAAAATGTATTAATTCAACTTCCAGTGTATTGCAGTGTAGATAAACAAGGAACTTTATTTAAGAACAAGGGTAAATCCAAAAACATTCATTCAGTGCTCTCTTTGGCCCTTCCTAGAACTAGTGAAGAAACAGATTCACCCCTACAATAAAATTTATATTACTGGAATTGCTACCCAGACTGACTTTGGACACTTTAATTTCGTTGCTCCGAAGATGTATCAATAGAAATGGATCCACCATGCAATTTATATGGAGTTATGAATAAAGCATTCAAAGAAAACGGTACAGCCTGGAGGGAAGTTCTGAGACGGATTATGGTTAATGAGTCACACATTCACCTGAAGATACCAAGCAAAGCAGGATGAATCTATAATGACACATTGTTCCTTCCTACTGAGCTGATTCTTGCCCCAGGTGTATTATAAATGAAAGTGAAAATTCTTGTGCCCCGGCACACACATCCAAAATGCTCCTTGTCATACTTGAGTTGCCGACCAAAATAAATGAAAAAAATCTGTACGTCTTAAGACCAAATAGATTCTCACTGTATTGGCATTTGGAATGGAAATGCTTTAATTAGCAGAAGATGACCATCTGGCTTCAAAAGAAAGTAATTTATTTGTTCTTATTATAACCATCCCCTCATATTAAACTCTGCTGCTCTTTAGACAATTCCACCGTCATATTATGTACCTGTATCACACACCAACTCCCATTTCCTACGCTCCCGTGACTTTACCTGGCAGAACATTCCCCCCGCCCCCGCTCACCTTGTTTTATTGGGGAAAGAACTATGTGAAAGAACGCAGTTGTGCTCTCAGAGGGTCAGAACACCATAAAATGGTAAAATGTCAGATAGATTGTTTGTAGTCAAGGGGTCAGTTGGGAGCTTATTTGCTGAGATGGATGGCCCTTGCGAAATAAAAGGACAGCGAGACCTCAGCAGATGAAACAATGATAAAGACATATGAGGCAGAAGGAAAGGACGTCCAGGGTTTCTTGCTGGAAGCTGCCAGCAGGGCAAAAGACTAACTACTGCCATACCATAGCAGTCGGTTCCTTCGGCTGGAAGAGGTGCTGCGTGCAAGATCACGGCTTCGTTCCACACACTGCCAGTAATTTTGTGAGCGAAACTGAAACAGGACCCTCACCAATGGGGGAAAAGATCCAGGAGGGCAGAAACGCAGGTGAAGATGACACTACTAGAGTTTGGATTCAGAAGAGAAAATGCGCAGGGTTGGATTCATGAAAATATTGGGGGAATCACTATCATTTATTCCAGTTATGAAGTATTCCAACGTTTATTCCATATATATCCCATTTCTTAATACAAATATACACAAAGCAGAGTCTTATGATTACTTTATATGATGTATTTTATCAGTATGGGATGCAGGTGGCGCAGTGGTTTAGGCTGCTGTGCTGGTGGGCTGGTTGACTGAAAGGTTGCTGGTTCAAATCTGCACAACGGGGTGAGTTCCCGTTGCTCCGCCCCAGCTCCTGCCCACCTTGCAGTTCGAAAGCATGCAAATGCAAGTAGATAAAAAGGTACCACTTTGGTGGGCAGGTAACAGCGTTCCGTGCACTTCGGTATTTAGCCATGCCGGCCACATGACCACGGAGACTGTCTGGGACAAATGCTGGCTCCCTCGGCTAGGAAACGGAGATGAGCACCGCCCCCTAGAGTCAGACATGACTGGATGTAACGTCAAGGGGAAACCTTCACCTTTACCTTTATTTTATCATTATTTTAACATACTTTGTGAACTGTTGTTCTTCTGTGCTGCACCCCAACTATGGCACGTGCACCCCAATTGACTACAGCTGTTCCCAGGCTCTGGACCTTTGGAAGGGTGAAAATGTTTTCAGTTTGGCCTTTCAAAATATTAATGTGCTTGTTTTACTCGCTTTAAGGTTTTGTTGATTAAAATGGTTCCAAACCACCCTGATGGTTGTTTAGCAGACAAAGAGGTATATAAATGTTAAGAAAAAAAAATGTCATAGTATTAAACAGTATGAAATGGGCCTGGAGGACCAAAAATGTCACATTCTACCCAGCTACCTCCCAAGGATGTCGAAGTGGTCAGTCCCCAGACAGGTCCAGAAACCAGACTGAAATAGATCTAACTATTTACTTTTATCCAGGGGAATGTGGAGATATTATTATTTATTTACTTACAAGATTTCTAAGCCATCCTTGAGAAAGGAAGCTTACAGAAAACTCATACAAGATATACCCAGTTAAATATAGCAAATGTTAACAGCTTGACTACATGACCCCAAAAGGCAGTTTTGACTGAGAATTATTGCTTTAATAGTTTACAGCTTGAGATATTTAAACTATAATGATTCTAGTTTAAATCCAACCTTGGTCAAAAGTTAGATTTCTTCAGAAGAGATCTAATGAAGGCCTCTTTGTAAGAATTATGCAGTTTCTCAAAAAGGCATTAACTGACGCTAAGGATGTGTCAGGAATAGTTAGTGGCATACAAGTATATAAATAAATAAATCTGACAGGGAGTATCAATCCAACAGATGTTCGGACATATGGCTCCTGGCTTCTGGTTCACCAGCCCTGCACAGGTAGCAAGTTACTATGGTGCGACTTGATCTAGCTCATGGACTTCCAACTCTAAGACAGCCTGTGATTCGCACAGCAAAAAAGGAAATGTTTATAAAGGCAGCCAATTTTGCACAGATCATCACTCATAAAGCATATCGTCCAGAGGGGGAAGTCCACAGAATGAAGCTTGATGCAGCATCATTTGATCGCTAGGATGTTAGCACATCCGTAACGGAGACCCTGATCAGCTGCTTGACGTGCCTACTTAAGCCAGCCAAGTCAGGTAACATTCATGTACAAGCTCATTTCTCCAGGTATCCTTCCAGTTCATATCCTCAGACTGAACTAGCTCCCAGCCTTCCCTTAACAATCTCACCAGCAGTGGAGAAGGTGGTGCACTAACAGAAATATTATTCTGTCTCCAGAGAAACATTATTGCGTCTCCAGAGCAAGACACAAGCACTCAAAATGTATCTCACTGCCAGAGAGAACATGTGGAAATAGAGATGGAACAGAACCACATCTCCGCAACAACTGAGTTCAGGCTGATGCTCAGAAACAGGAAATTCTGAATGCTCAGAAATGTGTAGAACCCAAATTTGGCAGGCACTTGAACCCAGACCCCAGTTCTATCACCCTGGAGATGTGGTAGACAGGAGTAAATACTTGGTGAAAAGAACCTCTTCCAATGCCTATTCTCCTGTGGTTATAAAGCTCAGGAGTTAAGTCCTGATTCAGACCTGAGCTTGAGCCTGAGGTTGGAACTACTGCTTAGTAGTAAAAGACCTGTGTTAGTCATGAGCCGTTTCAAGACTAAAGCATGTTAGGTTCATCAGACACTTCACAATAAATTATAACAAAAGAATCCTGGGCTGTGCAAATGTAAGTTATGCATTTTTAAATTCTTAAACTGAGCACATTAGTATTTATTATTAATGTGAACTACTTCAACTGCTAAAAAAATCCATTAAGTTGGTGTACAATT
Source organism: Varanus komodoensis (assembly GCF_004798865.1). Lineage (NCBI taxonomy): Eukaryota > Metazoa > Chordata > Lepidosauria > Squamata > Varanidae > Varanus > Varanus komodoensis. The sequence continues at coordinate 8,825,473 of NW_025335780.1, forward strand.
TAAAACAATAAAACCTTGAAACAATAAAAACAAGAGCATTAAAACCAAAACAGCTACATATTTTAAAAATTAAATTTAAAAGATTTTAAATACTTTCTCTTAGGTTTTCTTTCCTTAAGAGAAAATTTGAAAGAACTGTTTGGAATTCAGACTGGGGGAAATAAGCAGCACATCTGGAGATCATGTCCTTCTGAAACTCATGTAATTGTGAGATTTTTAAATGTGGAGAAGGTAATATTATTAACCGCCCCAGTGAGGCGTCTTCCCAATCACTCAAGGCAATTCAGCTTGTCTGATCATTAAGAGAAGGCAGTGCCTTTCTTTCAGCTGACCTTTCTTTCCTCTTATCTAGATTTGCTTTCATTATAAGATAGGACTTCATGCCCTTACTAGACAGAAGGCTGAAAAATTGCCTTTTTAAAGGGTCCATTGCCACCGTGCCTCCCTTTGCTGCTTAATGTGCTCTGCTGAACACCTTTCGAGCATACGTCTGACCTCTGAGCTTTGTGGCTGCCGGAGATGGGCCAGGACATTCTGCTTCCCGAGGTAAAGGACAAAACGGTCCCCTCAGAGAAGCTGACCGGACTAGCAGCCAGGCCTCACCTGCCCTGCCAACAGAACGCACCTTGGGTCACCTAGCGGGAGGCCGAGCAGCACAAGCCTCCTGTTGCTCGGGGCGGGAGGCCCCACCAGCCCCACCGTGGAGGCGGATACACAAGCATCCTCCAGGCCTCACCTGCGTGGGAAGGAGGGTGAGCCACCAAGGTGTGTCTCTGCCACAGTTAAGGGAACGTGAGCGGCCGCTGCCGCTGATGGATAATGGGAGCGCTTGACCTGCCCTCTCACCTGCCCCCGTCGGGATTAGGGACTGGGGAGCATGGAGGCTTCTCACCCTTGCTGCCAGGAGTTAGGCATACGGGAGAGCCAGAGGTGGCCCCAGTTAGAGGGAGCTGTGGGCACCAGCCCTCCATGGACATCCCCCCTTTTGAAAATAAGTGGCTCTGTTTTGCCGAGCCATGAATGGCTCCTCTGCCAAGGTGACTTGGGGTGCTACTGGAGGAACGCACGCCAGGAAAGCAGCAGCTTCAGATTCACCACTGAGCATGGGACAACTCTTGCACAGGCTTCGAGGATTCCTGCTGCTCCAGGACCTTCCAGGACCTGGTATGGAAAGGTCCCGAGTCCGGCCGCTGGCCAGTGCCAGGCAGCGCTAGCACCCAGCCTCAGGGTGGAGGCGCCACCAACATGGGCTCAGCTCAGGGTGAGCTGGAGAAGAGGCCTTCTGGTGAGATGCAGGCAAGAGGTGCCGCAGCCTGCCTGTCACCTGTGCACATGTTACCTGTGGGCGGCCTGTGCTTCTGTGCTCCAAAGGCTGCTTTTCTGTGTGCCTCTAAAAGTTCTCCTTCATATTTTAAATATTACCATGTGTTTGTGATCATTATTACGGCTTGTCGTTTGTGTGAGTGTAAGAGAGAGCGTGGCAGTGTGAGTGGGTGGCTGAAAATGGGGAGGGCCTGTATGTTTGCAAAAGGTTCAGTTCCCAGGCGACAGATGCATCATTGCTGACATACCAAGAGATGCCCACAGAGCAATGCAGTCCTCACCTCTCACCGTCTCTAACCCTTCCCACTGCTTCTGGGGGATGCTCCGGGATGAATGGCCAAAGGCATGGATTTGTGAATGGCCGCAGAACGCCCCTGTGTTGCAAAGGCTGCTTTGAAGTGGATTTATGGTCGTCGCTGTTGTTACGGCTGCATGGATGCTGCCTTCCCACTCGTCACCTCAGAGTCACTGATCCTCAGTGGAACGGGAGCTAGAAGAGGAGGGAGAATGCCGCCCACAGGAGTTCCCTGCAATTTCCTCACCCTCCTCTTCATGCTTTGGGCCTCACTGGCCTTTGCTATGAGATGCGTGGCTGATTCTTCTGCCTCTCAGGACCCCTCGGCCTTGTCTCTCCTGACCACCAGCTTCCCCCACCTCCACATTTTCCTTGGTATGTTGCTCTGTGGGTTCCTTCCTCAGAGCGGGGCCTGAGTGGAGATGGCCCCGGAGGCGGCTTGTGCCATGGCGCCCCTTCCCCAGCAGTGCCTTGCTCCAAGGAAGGACTCCTCAAAGCGAGGTGGTATGAGTTAATTTATGCCCTCGCGTGTCTACGTTTGCTGTGATGTGCATCCAGCAATGTACCGTTATTGCAAACACAAATGTGGCTTGTCCTTTTAATCGGGGTATGAGAAAAGACAGCACTTTGGGCATGCTCCACCTTTGCTTTAAATGGCCACTTAGAACATTATTTTCCCCCCTTTCAATTTTGCTTCTTATTGTTTTGGCAGCTGTCATCAGTGGAGCCAGGTAAGTAGGATAAATGGCTTATTTGCAGAACAGATGCCAGAGCCGTGGTAAATAGACCTTCAAAACCAGGCAGCAAGTGCAGTTTCCTCCCCTGATCAAATTCTCTTCCTTTAATCTCTCTAATTCAGTCACAGGAGCTCTTCCTTAAGTTCTGCTTTCTCCAATGAAATCTCTGTGGAATTTTGCTTTCTTTTTGCTGCAATGCATTCTGAAGCATTCCAGTGATTCCACATAATTAATACTGCAATTAACAATAAAAATACAAAGTAATTGGAATCTCCTTGAGAAACCAATTTGTTCTCTTTGAAGTGCTTGAAGTTACTTTGATGTAACAGGATGTCCTTAAACTTTCAAAGCTTCTTTTCAACATACGCACCCTATAGCCATGTGTGTCCTATGGTAATTGCAGATCCTGTACACCCTTAAGATAAAAAGATTCCCCCCACCCCTGGACTCGCGGAGGGAATGCCAACTGCTGTTTGCCTCCTCTCAAGTGGCTATGGAGCCAGCCATCTGGGGTGGCTACTTCTGTGGGCAGATAAAAAGCTGGATTATTTCATGCACTTTGCATGGGGCTGCCCTTGAAGACTGTTCAGAAGCTGCAGCTGGTGCAGAAAGGCTCCAGTCCCAATGAAAGCAAAGCTCCACCTGTAAAGCTTCACGTGGCTTCGGGCCACGATGCCTGTTGGAGTGCCTCCCCTGACCACGATCTACCAAGCACCACACTCAACCTGTGAGGCCTTCCTTGGAGTGTGAACTCCAAGGGAAGTCAGGATGGTGACCACTCGGGGAGGACTTTCTTGGTGGTGGCCCCCATCTATGGAATATCCTCCCCTCTGGGGTCCAGCTGGCACCAAATTTGTCAATTTCTGGCCCCAGGTTATGAGGGCCCTCTTTTTTGAGGCTTTTAAGAACTAACTCAACCACCAGGGTTTTGAGAGGAATCACCAAGTGTTTCACAGCGTTACTCTTGTCATTCCGTGTTATTATCTGTTTTTATTATCTGTTTGTAGCTATTTAAAACTTTTCAATATTTTTTCTGATTTTACGGTTTTTATTGTACTTTTATCATCTGTTGTTTATGGACTGTGTAAACCACCCAGAGAGCTTTGGCGGTGGGGCAGAATAGAAATGAGAGAGAGAGAGGGAGAGAGAAAGAAGCGACAGAAGCATGTACCTGCATTCTGTTTCAGAAGAACCACCACAGTGAGAGGACGGGGAGACAGGTGTAGGATCAGCTTGTGCCAAAGGAACCTGCAAGGATCTCTTCCAGGTGTGAGAGTCACTAAAGGTAAAGTGTGAAGGAGCACATGAAGTACAAACACTTATGCATACCGAAATTTCCACCCTGTCTTCATGTAACAAAGGAAAATCACAGCACAACCTAACACTGCATTAATTAAAAGGACAAGAAGAATGCAATGGAGAGCTCCTTCACAGTACAGCAAGCAGCTGTACCATGGCAGCTTTCACGCTACGACTCCAACTGCAAGGTGGTGACGGGAAAGAAACCTGTCATTCACTCAGCTCCCTCCGTGTTTGGGGCAGCTCTGAGGAACTGGTCGCCTGTGATCATTTTCTGTAAGCTAGAAAATGCTTCAGTAGAAACAGGAGATTTCTATGCTGCAACAGAGTCCTTCCTACTGTAATCCTGCATTTATTTTATTTATTTAAAGTTTTTATATACATGCAAGAGCTCTGCCAACCTTTTTATTTAAAAGCTTATATAATGTTTAGGAGAAGGGTGGGCTGACATGAGTTTTGTTTGGTCTATTTAAAAAATGGTTAGAAAATGAAAATCCCTGTCTAAATTTACGACATCTCTTATAATTAAAATACAACTAAACTATAATGCCCAGTGCACACTCTTGCAGGGCCAAATTTGCTATATTATACTATTTGGCTGTTCAACTTAGATTTCCTGCAGAGCGGATGTAACCCTCCTGAGAGAGTCAGCATCATCCACAGGACAACAGGCAGTGGGAAACTACACTGTTGATACCCTGATAGCATTCAGACATTGTTTAGCTTTGGAGACTTTATTCTTAGCTGTGAATGCCGCAGGGGGATCGGGTGGGGAGTGGCTTCCGATCTGCCTCTCCTTGCATCAGTCCTGTGCTACCCAGAGCCTGCACTACATAATGGTTCTCAAGACTTCTGGCCTTCGATGCAGCCAACATACAGCAACTTTTTGACTTACCTGATAAAGTAGGCCATGCAAATGCTCTGAAAGAGCTGAGCCAATGGTGCTGTCTTTTTATCAGTATCTGCAACTGTGTCACTTTCTTAGTCTAAACGCAGTCAAGTGCCCACTTACTTTTCTTAAATACTTTATAAAAGCTACTGTTACTTCAGAAACAGGTTTGATAAAATCTATGTATTAAATCCGCCAAGTGCCACTATCAGAAGACAGACTAGAATGTGATTGACAGCATCTCTGAACTTCTTTGCAGCTTTATCTATCAACACTAATATAAAGGAAGTGCAATACGGAGTTCTCAGGAGCTGGTTTAGTACTTCTGCAAGGTTTCGCTGATTACATTGCAGCAAGAGTCAATATTGTTGGAAGGGGAACTTTGGTGCAAACATTCACGTTTGGTGGGAATGTTCAACAGTGCAGCAGCATCAGAGCAAAGAAACGCTGGACCACTAGTAACATCGCTGGACCACTGGTAACTCCTAATCCTTAAACCTATGTGTCTCCGTCAATTTGCATCTAACGGCCCTGATTTCGTACACAAACAGTTTCATAACCAATGGTGTGCTGTGGCCAAATGATGCAAAGAAAGCATTTGGAAGTTCCCAGAGCAGCCAACAGAATAGCAGTGATTTAATAAAATCTGAGAGGCTATGACTAGGGATATTCTAACACAGCAAGTGCTACAGGGAAGGTATCATAATTTCTAGCTATTTCCTAAGTTGGAGACTTCCAAACTTTTAATCAAATTCCAACCAAGTACAGCTACACCCCCACACCCACACCTGCATGCACTTCTTACATATGCTGTATAACTTGCATTTCCATTTTTATTAGATTTTTGTATTAGATAGTGAAGTCCTCTTGAGCTGTTTTAAGGGAGATGCTCCACTATTAATGACAGACTAAGAATTATAATGAGTGCATGTCATGGTTTCTTTAGTGATCTTGTTACACTATTCATGGGTACTTTCCTTCTTTTTGTTGCCTATAAATTTATTTCAAAATAAAATTCCATGAAAGAAGTACCATGCATGATCAGACTAAAGTCTAACATTCTTAGTAAAAAGCCCAGCAGTAAGAGAACAAGAAGGTTGGATGGTGCCTTGAAAGTAATCTGGTCCAGGCCTCTGCTTGATGTAGAAGATCCAAAGCTGCCCAGCCTTTGTTTGAAGATGTCCAGAGAGTAAGAACTTACCAGCCTTCCACACCACCAAGATGTTTCTCTTATTTTTAAGCTCCTCCTGTAACTCAAGCTCACTATTCCTGCGGTAGAGAACAAGTCTTTGTCCTCTTTTGCCCTTTCGAGTGTGAGGTGATCCATGAGAACAGGTGAGGGAAAACCATGCTCTCTGCCTAATTTCATGCACTCCTACGCAAACAAGCAGTTTGTACCTATGAGGAGGATGATTTGTTCGATGGGAAGCCTGCAGGACTGGGAGAAAGAGGTGCCAAAAAGACAAGGAAAAAGGGTGACTCCACTCATTTCTGCATTCGGCACACTACTGTTGGCATGAAAACGTCCAGTGGATTGCACTGGGCCGAGCCCCAGTTAGTTAGGAGGATCATCATAACGCTTCTGGGAACTCCTGATGGCCGTTTCATGGAAGAATCATCCTACATCAGTCACAGGGATTTAGGATTCCTCTTCCATTTGTCAAAATCCCTAATGCTCCTTTAATCCTTTTCTCACCATGGAAAATCCATTAGGGAGGGAAATATGGAAAAGATGCACAAATGTTATCTCACTGCTAGTTCTCTGTCTGGAAACACTGCATGTTTAGTCAAAGCAAGTTAGGGTTCAGGCAAAGAGACTGAAAGTACAAACAGGAGGTGCACATCTTGGTCCACCAAAAAACAACAGTAACAACAACAGCATATCTCTTTGTGTTCATGGTACATTTATCAGAACATCACATTGGGTAAGTTTATAGAACTATAACTCCAAAACCCCTGGAGATGTATGTATAAAACAAAGATACATACATTTTTCTTTTTCAAAAAGATATCCACAGAGATGCAACAGGTTGCCTTGCGTATCTTTCAGAATTCTATTTCATAAATCAAAAATGCTGCCCGAAATACAAATTAGGGTCAGGCTCCAGACACGAAAGCAAATGCGGAGTGCTGTATATGTGAATCGTTTTCTATACAAAAAGCATTTCACTATAAAGTAACTTGTCACACACTTCAGTGCTTTTCTGAAGAACAAACGAAATCAAAGGGGGGTCTTGGGGAATTATTTGTTCATGCATTTAAAGTGCATAGAAATCAGGATCAAACTGAGAGTTAGAGCTGAAACCACATGGATGAAGACAAATCAGAAATCCCAGTATGATCTTGCTGACAATGGCACTGCAAACCAAGCTAACTCCAACAGGAACCTGACGGACCTCATGGAAGCCTCCGCACACTTTAGTCCTGGGTGGGAACCTGCCTGCCCCCCATTTTCACCAAAGCTATATATAAATAAATAAAACCTCCATGGTAAACTAACCAGGGCTGTGTGTTCACAGAGCTTCGTATGTGCAGAATCTTTTCTTTAGACTTGGTGCAGGGGAAACCAATCCTTCAGTTTCCCACACCAACATCTGTAATGTAAGCCAGTTCTGGAGAGTCCCACTGGCTGGCTATTATAATGGCTACAAAGTCCTTTTGCCTACCATTTCCCAGGCCAATGGTATGAATAAACGGCCAGTATGAATGGGCACTTTATATGTTCTCAGATTTTAAAAGCTTGAGGATTGGAAGGCAAGAGAAGAGAACTACTTAATCAGAAATTCATGCAGTGGGACTACAAAGTGGGGGAAGTGGGGAAACTAGGCTCGAGCCACAAAAGAAAAGAACAATGAGCCCTGATTTTAAGGCACAAGAAACTAGCAGTATTTACCACAAATTTTATATTGTGTCAGGAGATATTTTGGTATTTGTAATGAAGAAGCCTCTAGTTTCGGTCGTTTGAGCCTATATGAACACATTTCTCAGCCGTCCCCAACATGTTTTTAATGCCCATGATCCACATCCAGCATAGCGAAGTGTCAGGAATGCTGCAGACCAAGCCTTCTGGAGGGCACCAGGTTGCGGAAGGCTGTGGAAAGTGATGGAGAACTAACCTGGCCGCATGAAATATTTTTTCTACGTAAAAATTTGGCAAAGCATCATAGCCTGGCTGCAGATGTTTTGCAGCAGGCTGTCTCCTTTGTGACTGCCTCAATAGGTCCATCACAAAAGAATACAAGCAAGGCTAATTTGGCAAAAATTTGGGAGGTGGAATAGAGAATTTTATAAAGCACTTTCCCCAATTACAATGCTCCTTCTATAAAGGAGATATAAAGGAAACCTCGTTCAGAGATCCTAAGGAAAAGAATAGTGCAAGAAAGAAAGAAAGAAAGAAAGAAAGAAAGAAAGAAAGAAAGAAAGACGGACGGACGGGCAAAAAGATCAAAAAGATGTACAAGTGTTCAGAATGATAGAGATATAAATCAGAACTTTGCACTGGACTCAGAAGTCAATGCAAGTATGTTAAGTTAGGGTGGCAAAATGGGAGAAAGTCTTGCGAAACTTAGAGCACATTGCAATAATTCAGACTAGTAAATAGTCACTTTCCGGGACATCTGTGGTGAGTACAAATCATGTCCAGGTGATCAAGCAGGGAAAATCCATACAAGTTAGCTTAGGATTTTATTTTATTTTATTTTGGAGGGGGGGAGTAGGGCACAACTAGCCACATCAGTTTCTCTGAGTAAGTGAACTATTAATTTTCCTTTGCATAATAGTATCTTCAGTGGATATTTGCAAGGTTGCAATATTGTCCATGGTATGAGAATAATGGACAACAAGGGATGGGTGAGTGTGTGAAAAAGCAGTGGATCTGCCCAACTTTGCTTTCCAAATTCTGTTCCGTTACCCCATTGATGGCCATGATTTGAGGAAGGGTTAAAAAAACCAATTCAAAAATTTGAATTGTTCCAAGAAGGAGCTGAGAATTTGCACACAAGGGAAATGTATATTAGGAATCTGTCAAGCAGACGTGTGCAAATCATGTAAACCCACCAAAAAACATAATTGTTGAATGAGACACAATTGACAATGACTAGTTTTAGGAGAAGGAATATTTGCAAGGTAAGGATGAAGCCTTGAGAGGATAAAAGTGAAAGGGGTATTACCAAGGGAATATGCTGCACTTACTATTACAGAGTTGCTTATGCGATAAAATATTTTAAACACTGTGTGCTCATGCACCCAAATTCAAGATTTGAGCCTCCTATTTGTGCCAAGATCCCGTTTGTGCCAACGATCGTGCGACTGACCTTTTATGTGCAACTGGTTAACACACATTTGTACACCTCTAAACAAAATCCTGTTCTATCTGATGTGGAATTCCATTAGGCTCAAATGAAATGGATTTCCCAGTGCCGCATCTCCCTGTGGAGAACAGTAGCGAGCATGGTTAATGAGGACACCGATTCACCAGCCAAAGCTTGTAAAAAGTGTACCTTGTTACAGCTGCTGCCTTGGAAGCCAGGAGCAAGGCAAAATATAATCATGTTCTTTTCTTGGCAGACTTTGTGTGCCTTTAGCGTCAGAGTGACAGAAATGTAACAGTTGCGGCTGTACCCATTATTGCTGGTGTTGTTAGGTGCCGTCAAATTGTCTCCGATTTATGGAGGCCCTATGAATGAAAGCCTCCCCCCCCCACCCCCAAATGTCCTATTTGGGACAGCCCTGTCCAGCTCCCATAAGCTCAGGGCTGTGGCTTCCCTTATGGAGCTAAAGCAGCTCAGCCTTGCTCTTCCTTTTCTTCTGCTGCTTTCCACTTCCTCTAGCATGATTGTCTCCTCCAGGGAGTCTTGTCCTGCTTCTGTCTTCTCACGATATGAGAAGAATTATTCCATTGCTACTCTTTGAGCAGCTGCACCTGCTACATTGCTATCCTTAAGGGTGCAGGTGTTACTTTTGGTGGGACAGCCTGGCAAGGTGAGGAGGAAACAGGCCCTGGACTTCCAGACCTCCCCAACTGGACCAGAAATATGCTTTCAGATATGTTGTCCTACTGGAAAATAATCCTAGTGATTTGTGTCCTCCATGCAAACAGTCATGGGAGAATATTAACACCTAACGGAACACCAGGCTGGAGCAGCATTGTCCAGCGGCTGGAAAGCAATGTGTTTCCTTTCAAATGACTAAATTTAGTTTGCGGTCCATCCATGACAGGAAAATGGCAGTGCTGCTCCTTGACACTGGTCCATACATAATCCGTTATATGTTCACTGATATAATACAGGACATACTTTCTGAATCTAGATTGTATGGTTTACTGAATGAAATTTAACACTAATGATTGTAGCTGTCCTTAGAAAAAATACTCCCAAAGTAAACTTGGTGCAGATTCTGAAACACTTAAGGAATTACATTCAGTTAGGAATAGGTTATCTTAAGAGTGAAACCTGCCATGAAAGATAATTATTATTTGGAATGATGACAGCACTAATGATAACTGTAGAAGGGTATAAAATGCAACTCCCTGCACTCAAGTTTAGAATTCAGAAATGAGAAAGCAATAAATCCTTTTCAACTTGATAAACTTCAAAGAAAAGACCGCACTGACGTGTGCAGCCCCCATTTCCACAAGCTTGCATCTCAGATCGCAGGGGTGGACCGTTTCATAGATGGCTGCTATTTATTTTGTACATTTCCTCGATTAGTACAGCTCACAATCAGGTTTATCCGTTTAAAGCCTCTGCTAATACGACGCTGGAATAATGTTTGCTTATGGCTGTCTAGTCTCTGCATGGAAACAGTGAATGCCTTGGAGTTGCCTTTAAAAAATGCCACTATTAATCAGGAGATAGAACGGTGATCTGGAGACGGGCTCTGGAAAATTGCTATGCACAGCCTGCGTTGGTTCTAGCTGTTCGTAAGTGGTGATTAACACCCTGCTGCTTGCAGCTGCGTTGCTCAATATAGCTTCTTAAGTAGGAGTGTGCACAAAAGTCATCACAGCATCTTTAAAACTGTAACTCAAGGAACAATGCAAAATAAACCCTCCAAACGAACACGTACGTCAGCTCAAGCACTTTTCTCCCCTGGTTATTACTGCAGGTCCATGGCCGGACTCAGAGTTCTGAGGGGGCAGCCAAAAAGTGGGGTCTTGGCAGTTCATTTGATGTGCAGATGTTTCAAGAACAACTTTGTACAAAAGGGGGAGTGCAGAACATTGAGTTGGGCTGGCCGCACCCCTGGATCAACGCCTGTATCACACAAATATGACAACCGCTGACATGCTGCACTGGCTTAGGACCGAAGCCAAGATTCCCAGTGGTAACTAAGATACCAGTCCTTGCTAGGGCATGAGGCACCACATAACAACCCCTGTGAGCCCATCAGCAGAGGAGTGGCTCAGGGGACAAGGTATGGCAGAGCTATGGTGCCAACCAAGCAGTTCCAAAAGGTCTACTTCTGAACAGAACCCGGTTCAGATACTTGACACATGTGGATTTGAGTGAGTTTGACATGCTGCCAGTTGGCTTCCAGGTGATGGTGCAGAAACTGTATTTTGGAACTAGGCCTCCATTTTATCATACAGCCGAAAAATTCTGCTTAAAGAAGACCTGTTGAACACACAGCCTGTAATTGGCCGTGTCTATAGCCTTTTCAACAGGGGTGGGGAATTTGTTGGAAGGCTCCATTGGTCCCCACAGAATAGTTTAGGGGCTACACCTGAAATGGCACCAAAACTGGATGACTGGTTGTTTGGGGAAAAGGACCAGGACATCAGGGTAACCCCAAGAAGGATGGATTGTAACCTTGGCCTGAGGTTCCCACTTCCGACGTATTCCCACCATACCCAGTTTTGCATTTGACTCCCTTCATAGTGATCAATCCGTCTGTCCGCCCGTCCGTCTTTTAATATCTAGCTATCAAGACTCTGGATTGAATCTAGACTAAATTAGCAACAATTAAATCTCACTGAAACCAATACTTTCTACATTTTTTAGTGGAACGTAAGGGCATTTACTTGTTCCGCATTCAACCCACTATATTTATCTTATCCTGAAACCAATCTTCCTCTTTTCATCTTCAAATGTCTTTTCTTAATTTTTTTTTTTTTTGTCCTTTGTGTTACTTAACTGTTGATGGCATGCTGGTCAATAAAAATGAGTCGTCAGTGCTGCTGCATTAGAAGTAGGCACCCAGGCCTGATCAATTGTCCTCAGAAAGACAAAGGCGATGTGGGTGGATGCCACCCTAAAAATGACACTGGTGGTCGTTTTAAAGGTCACACATGGCATGGCTTGAGCATCTTGTGGGAAAACTGTCACAGCTTTGAAAGTAATGAACCAGTCTGGACATTACTCTAAATCGAAACAAAGGTAAGACGTTGTGCTCCCGACCATATAAGGCCAACTATATTGTGGGCAGATAAAGTGATATAGCAAAAACATCAGCTTTTATGCCAAAAACTCGGCATTTTAAGAACCTGACTTAGCTATTTAAAGTCTATCACGTACTTGTTACTGAACTCCTTCCCTATAATTTGATGCACAGGCTGTCCATTGGCTTGTTTAATATTACTTAGACCATTACAAGGAGTTATGGCTATACCCTTTTAAAGTAGGTTCAAAATGAGACAGAAATGGTAAAAATAGCCTATCAGTACAAATGGACAGAGGGAGATGCAGGCTGTGTACCATGTATCATGTTCAGCAATAGAAAGACAAAAAGTTTGCAGAATATGCATGACTCCGCTTGTCACTTGCATGAGGCCACAATTCCTCTCTTCTGTAAGTCTTCTTTTCAATTACAGCAAACTTTCCAATAAAACCCTCTTTAAAATATTTATCATTACATAAGAGAACTTGCTTCTGTCTCTTTTCTGTTCTATACCCTTTCCAGCATCTAGGACTCCATTCAGGGGGGGAGTAAAAATTAATAATACTGGAGTATTAGTGTCATTACTCTTATTACTCATGATTAGTCTCTAAAAGATCTTCCACATAAGAAAAGAATATCAAGTCCCTTTAAACAGGTATCTCTGGTACTTTAAACAGGTATCTCCTTTAAACAGGTATCTCCAGAAAACAGATACTCTCCGGTATCTTAAAAAGCAAATAATTGGCTAATCAATTCCATTACACATATTAAAATTCTATGTAAAGTTACTGGTATGAATATCAGTGTTTATTCAAATATTTCCCTCCTTCTTAATCTCCATACCATATAATGTTTTATCTATTGCACCTGTTGGGAAAATTTGGATAAATCCTGTCTGAAAAGCATTACTCCTGTGTGCCTTTGCATTGTGGGATCAAATCCTGTCTTCCTTCTCAAAACCAAGCTGTCACTGTTTAAAATGGCATCCCCCCACTCCTTTCTCTCACCTTTAGCTGTAGGCTACAGTAGGCCATTTTAGCCCAAATATACACTGTAAATAGTCATTGTTGGAATTCAGTTTATAATAATCTTTTGATAGCCCAGAGGGCTTCATGTGCCCTGATCATGCAGAACGTTTAGAGTCAAGATAAGGGTCTGAGCTTATCATGAATAGTTTCTAGTAGCTTGAATTTGCATGTCTGAGCAGACCTGGAGATGGGTTCAAGTTGCTCAACTAGAGTGTCAATGCAGACAATTAGAAATATTGTGATCTCATTGTTACAGTGTGATTGACTGACATTTCTTTATCTGTTCTGTATGTGATGACCTCGGAATCTTATTGTAATCTCTGCATTCTGTCATCGATTGCCCTGTACCTGTGTACCTATAAATGCCCTGTAGTGGTATTGAAGCTTTGCAGCGAGTTCATCTCTGCCTGCCCGGTAATGCGTGCATTATCGTGAGTGTACCGTGGGAACCTTGTGGTAAAACAATAAAGCCTCAGATTGTCTGGATGGTTGGTTTTTCCCATGAACCCGAGTTTTATTCCCTCTTCTCAAATTGAGATTTCGGGATTCTGACACACCATATCAACAATGTTCCTCCTGCTATGTAATAGAGTACATAGCAAGAGGAAAACTAATTAAATATTTGTAGTTTGATATCAAACTCACTAAGCTCTGAAGCAACTACTATGCTCATTATGGAAATTTTATTTTATTTGTATTCCAGAAGTGGGAAAAGAATAAGAAGAATTGAGAGATGAAGGCCGGGGTGTGAGGAGGAAGTTCTGGGAAATCACTGAAGTTATAAGATGGATTCCCTGGCCAGCTTGAAAAGCTCCAAGCCTTGTCTCTGTTTAACTAACTGCTAGTCAAAGCAGAAAGTTGCCATTGCGCATTCGTCGTCCCCTTATTGCTGATCCACCAGCAAATATTTGTAACTGTGAGGCCTGGATTCTACTGTGATAAATACTATACATTACGAGTTAAATTACAGGGAGAATCACATGATACTGATTTTGCTAAACTGTGTAACTTCTGACTAAGGCAGCAGTGTTTAAATGCTTATCCATATTGAAAAGCAAGGGCACTGATTCTGAGTCAGGAAATTGCTGCAAAAGGAAGCAAATGGTTGTGTTTTACTGTCAGGAGAGGAATAAGTGGTTGTGAGCTTTTCTGTCTCAAATACCTTGACTGGCCATGAGTACACAGGGAGAAATGCCACCTGCAGAGCTGCATCAGGCAGCAAACAGCCTGGTCCCACCCCGGCATGAAGCACCAGCATGAGGGGGAGAAAGCGCTGCTGGCCCCCTTCCGTCTTACATGCCAGTTTCTTTCACACATGCAGTCACACACTTGCAGTCTGAAGTAACACAGCCTGGAAAGAGCTACGCCATGCGATTTGGATGACTGTGTCCCTCAGCTTCAAGACCCCGTCTGCAATTCTTTTCCAGAATTGCAAAGCTCTCTGGAACAAGACAGAGTTCCCTGGAAAAGAAGCCCACTGTTCTGCTGAGCAGGGCCTCAGTCACAACCCGCTGAAATAAATGAACCAGTTCTGTGCAATTATTTCAGGAAGGCTTCTGAGGAAGCTTAGTGGTTTGCATGCATTTCTTACTATCCAGATTGACTAGGAAAGAAGGTGCAAGAGAGACGCCTAATAGCATCTTCCTTTGCTCTTATAGGATTAGAATTCCCTGCTTCTGATATTCCGAGGTGCTTATGCCTTTACTTAACAGAGCCAAAGCAGCTCTTATCAACAGGCACAGGGAGTTTGGGGTGTGTGTGTGTGGGGGGGGGGAGGTTGCCAGGAAGTATCACAAAGGGGAGCTTGGCTGCCTAACAAGGACAAGGATACTCCCATCCAGCAGCATTTTGATGCAGGATCCAGTTGAAGAGCATACGGTTTCCCTGATGACCAAACTACAACGGTCGGTTAGTTAGGGTTCTGTCAGAGAGGCACAAGAAGGTCCCCAATATAAAATCAGCCCCTGCCAAGAAGGTCAGAATTGGAAAGATAAGCCTGGAAGCAGAGGTTTTGACACCAGGTAGCCTAAAAGGAGGCACAGGTCAAGATCTCCATGTTAACGCTAACCTAGATAACCAAAAAAGTAATGGAATATTTTCTGCTATGAAATTTTCCGTCACTAATAATTGCAAAGAGCTAAACTTAGACATTCACTGTGCATGATGATTGTGGCAGCTGGTCCCGTCTGGAGAAGGTGCCCAGTATATTGTTAGCGTACACCTACAATAAATAGTATTTTTCATATAAAATGACTTGCTGGTGCTGTCTGTCTGGATCATGGTCAGACAACGAACAAGAGGGGCCTTTTCTGGTCCTCAACGCAGTGTTCAGGGATAGTACACTTATGCAGCTAAAATAGCACCGGCCATGACCTAGAAGGCGTTATCAGCAGACTTGGGAAGACGTGGAGATTTGTAGAAGCAGATCCATTCTTTAAAAAAAAAAAAAAAGACAACGAGGCCAAAGAGAGTGCGCCTGTGGGCTCGCATGCAGATAAGAAGCAGAGGTAAGGAGTGCGCTGAAGCTATTAAACTGCTGCTCAAGCAGTTCCATCCCTTCACCACATCTTTACACACCAACAGCCCTTCCAAGCGCTCCCTCCTTACCTGGGTGTCTGCCCGGTGCTCGACGACTTCCCTTCTGACTATCCCTTCGAAATAGAGGCCAACCTTGTCGGCCTGCTCAAATCCAACATTCAAAACTCTGCCTTCCAAGGGGGCCAGCAGCCCAGACTTGGAAGGCATCACCCGTTAGCTAACTCAATGCACACCTTTAACCCCCCCCCCCTTCTCGTGTAGGGAGGTGTTCTCTTTGTGGAACTGGCGGAAGGGAAGTGTTGAAGGCTCCTGTCCCACACACAGAAGCTGCTCTGGGCTGGGTGGTCTGACTGTTTTCAGTGAGTGTGCATATGGAATGATTTCTACACCAAACCTCGGTGTGAATCTGAATAAATGTGCCAAGTGGCACACACAGACATAGATATCATAAATTAACTGTTATGCAATGACTTGTAAAAATATTAAGGTTGTTGTTGCTCTAGTAACAAAAACTGAGCACCCAAATGTCATGAATGTTGAAAAAACATTTAGAAGATTGAATGCAAAGACAAAACAATTGTTTGTGTCAATTTCTTTCTCATTAAAAAAAATTAAAAATGCTTATGTATTCAGTGGCCCATAGTTCTTTAATTCTTTGTTTTTCCACCAAACCATCTCATCACTATTTTGTACCTAAGTTTCACTTTTAAAAATCAAAGTAGACCCCACAAGCCTAAGGTGTGACCAGCGCTGGAGCAAAAGACAAGACAAGAGGGCAACTAGGCAAATCAGAATATAAGCGTTTAAATTTGCAGGAGACCAGCCAAGAATACAACAGTGGCTACCTTGCTGAAAGATAGGATCAGGCTATCTGTACAAAGATCTAGCCGTTACTCAGGGATAAATCTTAAGGGTGTATTCAAACACACCTTTTGTAATCTGATTTGCATGTTTCTAATTGCAGCCCTGAACAATAGTCCCGTGTCTCAAACGGGTATCAACTGAATGTGAATGGCTAGAAAAATCCTATGAAAAATGAAGCAAAACATCCTTGCCATGTCCAAGGACAGAAGAAAAAGAAAAAGAAGTGCAGACACTGCACTCCTACAGAAAATTCACTGAACCAACGCTGAAGTTATTATATTGGAGCAAGAACTATATGGGTAGCAGGAGCTATTAATAACTGTTACGCAGCCAAAGAGTTATATTTTGTTCCCCGACTATTGAAATATTCACCTGTGCAGCTAACTTGGAATGTTGTAGCTCAGCTGTGATTCTAAACTTATGACTCAACACTGGCTCATAACAGAACCCACCTCACCTCGTATCCACAGAACTTGCATTCAATTTGCACGTTTTTCGGGGCAGATTTTTAGGACTGCTCATCATAACTGGTGTAGCAGACAAAGTGCTGGACTTGAGTTCAGGTCGACTAGACGGCATGTCAGGTTAGTGACTGGGGTTGCTTTTATAAAGTCCAACACAGCCAGGGACAGTCAGGTAGAAAGGAGGAAATGGAACTGATGATGGGATGTGGGAAGAGGTGGAGTTTTCTGTTTTTCCACCCTCAAAATTCACCTAACCTAAATCTTCCTCTTTCAAGCCATATTTGTTTTGTGGGATAAAATGTTCATCGATTGTATGGTGCCAAACTGTTTTCCTGTCAGTGGCATATTCAAATCTGGAAAATGAGGTGAGGGAGGATTAAACTCGCTTATAAAGGAATTTCCAACATCCCATCTATCAAGGAATCCTGAGAAACACAATGCTATGAAATCTGGAAATCTAGCACCAGGACTGGCTCAAGTCAAGTCAGTGCCTGAAGCAAAGGACAAGACGGCACTTCACTTTCTCTGTGCAAAAGCCGGTCAGACCAGCCACTGAATTTTACTCCAGTGTTTATAATGGGTTGGTATCCTCAGCTGTAACAGGTCCCGGGCTGGCTTAGGGAGCTCCAGGCAGGGTGCAGGGCAAACACAGTGCTGGCCTCCAGCTCCTTGCCAACACTCCCTGTCCTTCATCATCTGCTGCATCACTCTGTCCAATGGTGGAGCCAACCTTGCTCAGCACATGATCACAATGAAAGGTCCCATGATTCTCTGGAAGGAGCCATGACAATTATTTCAAAGGCAAAGTATCTGCACGTAGATTTGGATTCATTTGAATTATGGCCTCTTGGCATCCACAGATACAGATGTGTCTAATTCTGATGAGAAAAATGCACTGGAATGAGAGATAATTTATTTGTCACCTGTAAACAAAGTTGGGTCTGATTAGCATGAAACCAAGTGTGAAATCTAACTAGCCTAAGGTACTATGTACCTGTCAGGTCAAGGCTAGTCAAATTATTTGGCATCTGAGGCAGAAGACCTCACAATGCTTCCCTTCCTGTCAGTAAGATTACAACATTAATAAAATAATAATTAATATCTTGTCTTTGCATGCCAGCAAAAATGTCCATGCAGTGAGAGGTTGTATACTGTAATATTGCTAGAATTGCAGTAGAAAAGCCACTACCCTTTATATCATATTGGCAAAACTTACCACTTAAGTGGCGGCATTACACGTCTTTTGATCAGACTATTAACCGGACGTTGCCAATGAGTCTGAGTCAATAAACATGATAGGGCCAGGAGGTAAGCACCATTTAATTACAAAAATGGTGAACTGAACTATGGTTGGCTGCTCAAAACTAATATGATTATATAGCACAACAGGACTTTTAATTTATAATTACAGCATTTATTTTCCCCAAGCAGGCGTCAAAGTCATGAAGTCATCATAAAGATCATAGTTAAATGGTTCAAATGAGCACTTTAATGTTAATGCTAAATAAACTGCAGCGTTCTGAAGATGCATGTTAAATCTGAGAGCAAAGTCAAAAATTGCATTACATACTTTCAGTCGAAAAGAGAGCAATTTAATGAAAGGTTCGCTTAATTATGGAGAAATGATCCGACTTTACTTGGTGGAAATAGCTAGGAAGGAAAAGATCGTAAGTTTCCCATTTTGGAGCATCTATAGGATAAATATAAAAATCTTTTAGTTTATGGGCAATTTAAAAGTATTTATGGCTTCTCTGAATCAAATTTGTGATTCAGATTGTTAGAGCTCGGCTAACATCTCCATTAATTTTATACAGTGTGCTTATATAAGATCTTAGTCATTCTTTTCCTAGCAGTCCTAACAATTCAGTATGGGGCAAGTCAGGTTTCCCAACCTGGCAATAAGGTGGACAGGAAGTGATTTTGTGAATATTTGTTTA
Organism: Varanus komodoensis; assembly: GCF_004798865.1. Lineage (NCBI taxonomy): Eukaryota > Metazoa > Chordata > Lepidosauria > Squamata > Varanidae > Varanus > Varanus komodoensis. Next base: position 8,844,224 of record NW_025335780.1, read on the forward strand.
GCTTCATAGAATGCGTATCATTTCAGTGGAAATCATTCCAAACTTCCCCATGACAGTTACTGGGTTTGCGCGCTGCCTTCTCTGATTAAACTGGAATGTTCTGTGTTTATTTGTAACAAGATATCATCCTGCAGTATTAAGCTGCACATCAAGAAGAATGGAAATTAACCTTGAAGGAGACACATGGAATGCATTGGGAGTCCTCACAGGTTTCTGTGTTTGTCTTAATATTAGAACACCCTGTGCAAAGAATATTCACAAAATATATTGAAGAAACATTTGAAATCATATAGCTTGCATGCTAACATTTCACCTATTATGTCATAAGCAAAGAGGCAAGAAAGCAGGCAAAGAAAATTTCATAACCAGTCGCCTGAAAGCATGAATAATCTTATAAACAATCTATTGTTCTGAACAGTAGATGACTAGCCCATAATTCATAGGTTGAGATTTAATGAGATTATTTTAAGGAATATCCACAGTGAGGATAAGGGTTTTAATGCATTTTTTTCCTGTATTAGTACCACTTTCAAGGGCAACAAAAAGGCTTCCTGACAGCAAAAAGCTGTAAGAAATATTGCGCCGACCTACTGATTTCCTACTTTCCCATCAAAGTAATCCATGTGTAGAGACATTAAAGAACAATTTATCCCAAGTGACAGTTTCCAAATAACTAGATGCTTTTTAATTGCTAGTATCATTAACCTTAATGGTGTAATTGTATATCTCCCCCAAATAATAATAATCTCCTCTCTATCCCAATTTGCTCTGCAGAACAGGAAAAATGATGAATAGGCGACGCACCAAGGAATGAAAACAAATTAAAATGAGTGGAAAACAGATAAGAATTGTAACTTTATCAGGTTTATCTGCTTCTGGTGTCAAACATTTTGGAGTAAGTATTCACGACGACGACTTTCTGGAGAAGTAATACATATTAATGATATACTATCTGGCAGTTTAAAATGACCTTTGAAAACAACAAACCAGCCATTTCACTGTAGGACAATTATTTTCAATTCAGTGACAGATCTGGTGATTCATGTTTTCATATTTCAAACTCATAGGAATGCATCTTTGCAGATTGATTTTGATTAGCATTTCCTACCAGGCTTCCTTATTCCGGGATGTAGACTTCTAGCCATACAAGACAAAACTGGCTCTTTTGTCCACATTTATTTTACTTATATATGCCTTCCTGCCAGAAAATGGTGCTCATTAATTGTATTACACAAATGAGCTGCATGGCCAAGTGTTGCCTCTTTCAGTTAGAAAGCAACCACGTGGGGGACCTTCACAATAGCAGTAGTAATAATAGTAGTAGTAGTAGTAGTAGTAGTAGTAATAATAATAATAATAATAATAATAATAGAAAAATAGTATTTGTACCGTTTCCTGATCTTCCAGTTTCTCTCACATAACAGTTAGCTTGAGGAAATTAAATTTGGGTTAATTTAAATTTCGATAGTTATTCCTTTGCAATTATGCTGCCATATTATTTGTCCACATGCCTGAGGAATATACACAAGATGTTATGGCTGCTCTTTGTAGTCGGAAAGCTGAGTACACATTTGATTGGAGTCAGCTAAGAACTTAGATACTTGGCTGAATGAAAAACTGGATGCACATCCAATTCATACATTCTGTAGTAGTACAGAAATGGAAAAACATAGTCACATGGGCCTATTCTTAGCCGCCTTGCCATAAGCTCAATAGATTGTGGGTGGGGAGCAACTCCGTGAGAGCAGCACCCCAGTCCTTTGTGATCAGAAGCAGCAACGCCATGGATGGCAGATGCACCACTGATTTTATTCAACTTTATGACCTGAAGGCTTTATCCTCAGAGGAAACCACCCTAATGGGCCACTTCATAACACTACATAGGGAAAGCTGTGTGCAAAGGACAATCCTCTCCTAAGAGTGTAAAGATCCATTTTGGTGAAGTTTAGACTGAAGAAAATCCTACTATATGGCGGGCTGGGAATGGTGGATCTTCTAAGACTCATCGTTTTTCTGTTTAAACATGCATAGGATTGCATTCTCAGCCCCTTCTGGAAGTCCTTCCACAAAGCAGCGTCTCAATTCTTTCTAAGGAGCTTGCTCATGACAACGTAGCTATATAACATGTGTGCATTTTTCATATAAGGCAGCCTGGCTCTCTAGAGATGACCCGCAAATTGAAATAAAAGTATACTGCGGAAAGAGTCCCTGCCAACGATATTTTAAAAGTCCCAGAGATAATGTGAAGTTATCGTGTTATCAGTCATTTCCAAATTTTGCCCAAACCGAACTTAGAAATCCGTTGTTTGATAAAGCTTTTCCCTTGCTGTTCTTCCAGAAGGAGATTTTGCCTACAGACTAAAAATGCATGTTACTAATATTTCATGCTAGGAAGACAATTGGTCTAGCAAACAAAACACAGTTATTAAGAATGCTCAGCACGCTGGGAACCTGCCAAACTGGGAATTTTCTTCCCATTAGCCTAATTTTGCTCTGCTTAGAAAAATTCTAAATTACCCTTTCTTACAATAGCATTGATCTGAATGGTCAAATTTACTTATGCTGGAGAATTAATGTTGTTATTTGGTTAAACAGTTTGGAAGAAGGTACAGATCTCATGCTAGGATATTAAAAACCCTCATACATTTGTCTTAATCTTCTCTATATAGCCTTTGGTTGATCAGTGAATCAGCCTAAACATCCATTAGTTGGCCTCTTGTAAAATGCTGACACTGGCACTATATGGAAGAGTGTTTGAGGACATGGAAATGTGATTTTCATACATAGCCATCTAGTATTAATTGCATTTTATTACAAAACTTGCAGAATTATTTTCAGGCATCAAATTAAACATTTTGATTTTGAGGCAAGCAACATGGATGTTCTCTGGCACGTATAGTAAAGGAAGTTATTTTACCTGTTTCAAGAGCAAACAGCTAAACTGCTAAGCAATCTATATTGACACATTTCAGTATGGATACGCACGTCTTTTCACCATGGCTTTGGTTGCTGAAGTTGCTCCCGAAGGGCTCTGTTTGTAAAATATTTAAAGAGGAAAAATATTTGTAGGAAGATAAGAAAAAATAGCATCTCATATCTTAAACCCGATATTTGTGTTGGCACAGTATCATTCTCCCCTAAGAAAAGAAAAGTTTAGAAAAATAGCTTGTATATGCAGAATTATAAGCTCGTTGTTGCTGTTAGTCGCGAAGTCGTGTCCGACCCATCGCGACCCCATGGACAACATTCCACCAGGCCTTCCTATCTTCCACCATCGCCCGGAGTCCACTGAAGCTCACACCAACTGCTTCAGTGACTCCATCTAGCCACCTCATCCTCTGCCGTCCCCTTCTACTTTTGCCATCTATTGTTCTCCAGGGAGTCCTTCCTTCTCATTAGGTGGCCCAAGTATTTGAGTTTCATCTTCAGGATCTGGCCTTCTAAAGAGCAGTCAGGGTTGATCTCCTCTAGGACTGACCGGTTTGACTGCCTTGCGGTCCAGGGGACTCGCAGGAGTCCCTTCCAGCACGACAATTCAAAGGCCTCAATCCTTCGGCGCTCAGCCTTCCTTATGGTCCAGCTTTCACAGCCATACATTGCAACTGGGAAAACCATAGCCTTGACTATACTCACTTTTGTTGGCAGGGTGATGTCTCTGCTTTTTAGTATGCTGTCTAGCTTTGCCATAGCTTTCCTCCCCAGGAGCAAGCGTCTTTTAATTTCTTGGCTGCAGTCCCCATCTGCGGTGATCATGGAGCCCAGGAAAATAAAATCTGTCACTACCTCCATTTCTTCCCCATCTATTTGCCAGGAAGTGAGAGGACTGGATGCCATGATCTTAGTTTTCTTATATGCAAAAAGGGCTCCAAAACAAACTATTGGGAAACACTCCAAACCAGTAAGGGAGGCTGGACAAGTAATGTGTCAGAGGATTGCTTGACATCACAGCAGAGTTCAAGCAGAGTTATAATCATTTAATTCCATATTATGGACCTTCTAGACAGCTTCAGCTACTGGGCAATAGAGAAATACAATAAATAAATAAAGACAACTTCATAATCAGCAACACAGCAGAGGAATTAAACTATATTGCTGACTTTCACAAATTCCAGTAGCACAACCCATAGAGACCAAAAGCTCACTTGTTTGGAGACAATCTTTTTCATTTCTTTTGTTGGAATTCTGGCCCTCATCTCTGCATTTCCATGACCAGCAGCAACTTCATCATTAAGTATTATTCTTTTCTCTTGACTTTGAGCAGAGAAAGTGACATCATTAGCAATGTATTTCCTTCCATCGCAGGTGTATGTCTGTTTGTGTGTGACAGAGATGGCGTGAGGGGGGAGAGCTCTGATAAAATTCAGTTTTTTTGATTACCTCTTTCAGGACTGAAATGTTGAGTTGGGTTTAAATATACACAAACACTCCCCTCTTTCTCCATTCAGGGCAATTGCACAATTAATTATCAGCCTTTCTTGATTTGGATTTTCCCTTTGTTTTACTTCCCACCTGAGGAGCTGTCCTTAGAAACACCTGCTTAGGTTTGTGGCTCCCACCAATCTTTCTTGTATATAGAATCATAGAATAGGGGGCCATGGCAGGGGCCATGAAGGCCATCAGGTCCACACCCTGCTGTTGCAGGACACCAATTCACACCACCCCACTAGGATGGCTGTCCAGTTTCTTTTGGAATGTCTCCAGTGTGGGAGATCACACCACCTCTCTAGGCAGCTGGTCCCACTGTTGTATTGCTCTTGAGGAAGCTTTTCCTGATGTCCAGCCTGAATCTGGGTTGTCGCAACTTGAACTGATTATTTTGTGCCCTACATTCTGCATCAGCAAGAAGAGATCTTGACCTTCCTCTTTGTGACAGCCTTTGAGGTACTTCTAGAGGGATATCATGTCCCCCCTCAGCCTTCTCTTCTGATGAAATATGTTTTATTTCATCTGCTAAAATATGTTTTATTTCATCTGCTCATATATTCATTTATTTATTTAAAATATTTATATCTCATCCTATATGCAAAAGTGCCTCAGGACGGCTTCCAGAAATCAAAACAAACAATACATAATCAAAACAACAATTATCAATAATTAAAAATATACATAGAACCACCAATAACATATCACAAATGAAAACAAAATCAACACAGAATCAAAAACAAAAATTTATATACAGTCCTTCATTAAAAGACGAATGATAAATATAATAAAAAAGATTTTACAACTGCAAAGTATAATAAAAGCAGCAACACAGAACAGACTAACCAACTTAAAATGCCTGGGCAAAGAGAAAAGTTTTGGTCTAGTGCTCAGCTGAATGCAGAGTAGCTGAACCTTCATGGGGTAGGCACTCCACATGTGGGTTTCCACAATGGGAGGTCTGTTCTTAGTCAGATAATGAACAAACAGCATCCTGGGAAGACATCCTCCATTTGCAAATACATCCTGTGCACGTGAAGACATCTGCAGACTGGTGTATGGAGAGGTGCTTCTTCATGTATTCAGGTTCTAAGTCATTAAAAACTTAATAAGTAATCAGCATCTTGAAATGGACCTGAAAGCACAGAGACAACCTGTGCAGCCCCCTTAATGCACTGGGATCCCCTCTGGTTGCAACTGTCATTTCTGTATTTTGCTACTCATGTTGTTATAGATTTAATGGTTGCGAACTACCCAGAGAACGTTGGGTGTTGGGCAGTATAGAAATGCAGCAGATAAATACGTAACTGCTGGTGATAAAGTCTGCACTAGCTGAAGCTTCCTGGTCAGCCTGAACAGCAGCCCAAAACACAACACATTGCTGGAGTCCCACTGGAAGGTTAGCAGAACTGCGCCAAACCTTCTCATCCAGAACTAGCCTGAGTCGGTAGAAGCCACCCCACAAGCTCTCCTGGCTCAGTTGACAAAGGAGTTGTCCATAGGCTGACCACATGCCACTTCCTAACCCTAACCCTGATCCTGCCACCAAGTGGCTGGATAATCTATTAAACCACTACCATATTCTCCACAGGTTTGCGAAAAAAAAAAAGGGATATTAGTAACTGAGCAGGATAGTTCTCAAGATCTCCTAAGTCTGAGATGAATTGCTTATACAGTAGCTACAGAATTTCCTTTTCAAGGCTGCAGGCAAAGTCTTTCCTCTTAAACGAGCATTAACAACCTCTTAGACACATTCAGTTAATCCACCTTGGTAATCTGTCAAGGGCCAATATGGACCAGGATCAAAGATACAGGAAGGTGTGCCTGGTGCGGATGCTTTGTACATTTGGGTAGCAGGTTAAAACCTTTTTATTCGCCTGTTATTTTAATTGTTGAATAGGAGGTCATGATTTTACATTGGTTTTTATTCAGATGATGACTGACTTGTGGTGCATTAATTGTGTATTGTTCAATGTATTATTTTGTTTACCTGTTTGTTCATTATATCCAATTTTTTATGATTACTGTGGATATGTTAAGTTACTAACATATCCTAAGTTAAAACTAGCCCAATTCAAGGTGCTAGTTTTAACTTATAAAGCCCTAAACACCTTGGGACCAGGATACCTGAAGGAATGTCTCCTTCCTTATATGCCCTCAAGCCCCTTAAGATCTGTGGGAGAGGCCCTGCTCCAAGAACCCTCCCTAAAGGAGGTAAAGAGGATGTCTTACATACTACATACATACATACATACATACATACATACATACTATCTTCTATGTAGTTTCAAATGATTGCACACCATTCTGAGAGCATCTGCTAGAGAATGGCCCAGTGGTGGCGAACCTATGGCATGTGTGCCACAGCGGGCTCTGTTGGCACGCAAGCCAAGTTGCCCCAGCATTGCCCCAGCAGCTGAACATCAGATAACAGTGCACAAAGGGGCCCTGCGCAAACTCAGAAAGGAGTAGCGGCACCAGATGACGTCACAAGCCGCGACTTGTCCGAGCTTTCGCATGGCCAGTCAGTGCACTGCCAAGGATATTTGCTTGGACTGGCTGTGAGTTGTTTTTTTCTCAACTAAAACCTCAGTATTCAGGTTTTATTGCAGTGTGGGCACTTTGCGATAAATAAGTGGGTTTTGGGTTGCAGTTTGGGCACTCGGTTTCTAAAAGGTTTGCCATCACTGGAATGGTCTATACAAACTTTAGACAGACAGACAGACAGACAGATTTTTTTTTAATGTTACCTATTATAGTGCTAACCTACCTTTTCCCTGCAAAGAACTTAAGCTGACTGACATAATCCTTTTCTTTTCCTTTTCGTGCTCCAACAACACTGTGAGGTCAGTTGGATTGAAAGCCAACTGCTGACCCAAAGACATCCAGAGAGCTTAATGGCTGAATGTGGACTAGTCCCTGGATCTCCAAGTCCCAGTCCAACACCCTAGCCACTACTTCACTGCAATTGTGTATCTCCAAGTTCTCTGTCCACATCCTTCAGAGACATCCACTGAAACCGATTTCATAGAGCCAGAGCAAAACATCTCATGAATGCTGTCAAGGTGAACACGAGTGCCTTTATCAGCAAAGTGCATGGCAAATGCATCCCAGCAAGCCTCTGAAGGTTCCATCGTTATTCCATGGAAGGGCTCGCTTCACATTAACGCCCACATGTTGTCCTATCAGTGATCCCAGGAGCAGTTAGAGAACACAAGCAATGCTTGCAAGTTTCCCCTCTGAGTGGGAGGAAAAAGCAGACCAGGAATAGGAAGGGAGGAAGATGAACAAGGCATACAGATAGAAGACATCTATAAGTGTTCCAGAATCTCTCCCACTTTGTTCATTTATTTGTTCACAACATTCTTTCCTCCCACAAGATACATGAAATTACAAGTTTGTAGAGGGAAATCAGACTTGGCAGCTAAAAGGCTCAGGGATATTCCATCCAGATTTGCCTCAGGAAGTGCCATTTGCCAAACTCACCCTGGTATTTTGTTAGAATATCTAACACATATTACCAGATAGTAGCTGCTTATGCTGTTCCTCACAGCTATTGCTGTTATTGAATATACCATTCTTGGGTCAAGAAACCACAGAAAATTGATGTTATCTTAGAACGAATGATGACTGTCACAAGTTCAAGGGTTGTGTGATCAAAAAGCATCCAACTGAGAGCATATATAATTAAACTGTCGAAAAGCAGCCATTACTGAACCATTAGCTTCTGAGTCTTTAGAGTTTATTAGTAATCTTTGTAAAATCATAAGGGCTGAATTAAGGAAAATGAATGACTGAAGTCCACTACTCTTGGTATCCCATTTCTAATCTCAGTTTTAATTGTGAAAATCCCTAATGACTCCCAAGAAACTCCCTCATTTTCTGCCAGCCAGAATCATGGCTGCAAATTTCTGGTACAGTAGGCATTCAGATGTTTCTGCTGCTTTTGATCTATTAATTTGATTGAAGTAAATCATAATATGCAGCTAGAACAACATTTTTCCCAGTTTTTTGTATGAAAATCATTGAACTGGGGTAATTACTATGAGGTGTACAATAATGACTTTTGAAGGAACTGGTACAATAATAATTTATTTGTGTTTCTTGGGATATAATTTGTGGCTTGACACAACTAAACTGCTTTAAAATTAGTTATAGTGCAAAGGAGTACAAAATTAGAATTTGAGCTTATTTTATCAGCATGAGTCTAAAAAGCTAATAAGGTTTATGTTTGGGGATCAAATTGTGAACTTTAATTTAGAATATGATTACAATGTCAGGTATACTTCCAATAACTATATGAAATAGCCTGAGGCAGAAATGAATTATTAAATCTGTATGATACAAATATATGTTATACATTCAAAGACTGATCTCCAAATACAGCTGGTTAACATTTGTAGCACCTTGTAAATTGCTTGCTCAGATCTGTCCTACTGTCTTTAATTACAAGGACTGTGCTCTAGCATTTCTCCCCATTACTGTTCCAGTCAGGATGCTGAGAGAGGGAAGCAACCTTGCCTGAATCTGCGCCCACCCCAACCATCAGCACCAGTTCCCATGCTAGCCCCCCCCCATCGTATGGGGGGCAACAAACTGTCCAGGAAGGGGGGAGTCAGCCTGTGGAAACACTCCACTGCATCAAAGGCTATTCATAGACAGAAAGAGGAACTTGGATCCTACTGTCAGCCTAATGACAGTGGTGGCTCAAAGGAGAAGGCACAATGTACAGTACAGAACCGTCAAATCATTAAGAAGAAACAAGGGACTCATTAAAATAAAATAAAATATTTAAAAGTCTGTATACTCAGTTATTCTGAAGTTCAAACCTTCAAGATGGATAATAAAAAAATCTTGCGGTATTAGTAGTCTGTAACTCTTCAGTTCTACAATTATTTTAATGCTTTTTGCTGCTTAATCTTTTTAGATGGTAAATGTTCTCCTTATGTTTTAGTGATTACTTGGTCAAGGACAATATCTAAAACTGTCCATCACTTTTTAAGCGTAAGTTCTAGCAGTGGCAGAAAAGCGCAATATTAATTTCTTTCATACTTTCATACGTAAAGTCTCAGGAATGTTCATACTTAAATAACTTCAGTTACAGCCACACTGCTAGTGGTCCTCCATTTCCCATGTAATTTCATCCTCATGGCAACTCAGTGAAATAGGCAGCTGCTGCAGTCACTTTACTGGTGTCACAAGTACACAGGAAAATGCAGGCTCCAGGAGTTAGGCCGAAGACAGGCGATATTTTTTAAGAGGCGAAAGTCGATTGAGATGCACTGCTTCTCACAAAATGCTCGCATGGTTCTTCAGTTTCATGTTTGCCTTTGGCCAAATGGGTTTTTGAAACAACAATAATAAAAAAGAGCCTGATTACTAGAGGCAAAATTAAGACGATTGTTCATGAAGGGAAAGCCTCTTTAAGCTATCTAAGGTTCTGAGTTCTGTCTCAGAAAGCTACATTGTCTTTCACACTCTGGTATTTCTAGCCATCAAATTAGAGAAGTTTATGTGTGGCATTGTACAAGAAAGAATTCTAAAAAGTCCAGTTCTCTGTGTCTGCTAGCCATCTTTTGACAAAAACATGCAGGCTTGTGGGTTCAAACAGGGACTAAAAGGCTGTGATAGTAATTTATTGACAGGTAAACCGCCTTTACTGCACTAGGAAAAGGAAAGAAAAATATGAAACCCATTGGACACTGGACAGTTCAAGTATTCACCCACCTGGGGAAAAATGAGCTGGCGGGCAGGCAGCTTATAAAGATTTCATCCACACAGTCCACATAAAACTAGAATGGTCCTGGAAGGGCCAGGGTTACAGAGAGTAATAATGAGAAGCATGGAAGTAAGTATCCTTCTAGAAGTAATTCACACAGCATTTTATACATATTTATATTTTATCTCCCTCTGGGATGCACACCTGAATGTGATGGCAGGTTTGAGAATGCCAGAGAAGCTGAAAGCCATGCCACCATGAAGCCAGGCTGTCTCACTGGGCTGGTTTCCTAGTAGGGTCACCCACGGCAGAATGGTCAAAGCAGAAACACCACAGAAAGATGTGTCCACCCATTTCAGGAGGAATAGTCATATCAGCAGAAGAGAGTGGTGATCTCTAATGATGATGGGGTGGAGAAACTGCTCAAGGACAATTACTGGGAAGCTGAAGTGACTCTGGCAGAGGATCTTTGACAGGCAGCAGAAGCGAACTCTGGTTAACACTGCACAGAAGAAAGCACTCGTTAACCATTTCTGAATCTTCTTACCTTGAAAGCCCCATGATGAAACAATCCAAAATGAAACAAGGGATAATGCCAGAAGATGAGTCCTACCCAGGTTGGAAGGTGCTCAACAGCAAAGAATAAATAAGACTAGTGCTGTTGCTGATGACACAATGAGATCAAAGCTGAAAGGAAGTCTAGTGGCTGATACACATAGCACTGAAAGGAAACGCTCATGCTGCACAACGCATAGAATTGGAACACGAGAATTATGAAGCAAGGCAAACTGGAAAGCAGAAAGCAGGAAACTGGATGGTGTGAGCATACTAAAGTGGACTAGAATAGGACATCTTCAGTCAGACGAACACAAAGCATTTTATTATGGAAATGACAAAATCAGAATAAACTGAGTAGCAATAATAGTGATTATTACAGTATTATTAATACAGGCAGCAAGTGACTATGAGGTAAAATCTGAATAATATCAATCTGTATTTGTGGAAAACCTATCAACATAACCAAGTCTCTGAATCAACAACCAATGCTGAAGAGAAAGAAATGAAAACCTTGATGAAGGTGCTCAAGAAGAAATTGATAACACACCAAAACAAGACACCCTGGTAATCCTAGGTGACTGAAATGCAAAAATAGGAAACTTAGCAGGATCAAATGCTGTAAGGTAATTTTGCTTAGGCATCAGACATGAAGCAGGAGAGTGACTCATAGAATTCCATGAAGCCGATGATCTGTCTATTGCAAATGCATACTTCAAGTCAGAAGACTATATACATGGACATCACCAAAAATGCAAAAATGGCAAAACTGAGGCTGTCATACTTCAGACACATCATGAGAAGGCAAGACTCCCTGGAAAGGCTAGTCATGCTAGGAAAAGTCAAAGGCAGAAGAAGAACAGGAAGAGGAAGACCAATGGATTGACTCCATGAGGGAAGCCACAGACTTGAATTTGGAATTGCTGAGCAGGGCTGTCATGGACAGGACAATTTTGAAGGCTTCCACTCGTGAGATCACCATAAGTTTTTTATACACAAGTGCACATTCTTTTGTAGGAGAGACGCAGCTGGTGGTCCAGCTGACATCTGTAGCGAGACTGCTGTGGCTACGTAATCTTGCCTGTCATCTCAAGTGGCAAGATCTCATGGTCAACACAGTTGTGTTGCGGTGGCTATCAGAAAGCAAAGTTCAGGTGAGACTAAACCCCGTAATCTCAACATTGTTTGCCAGATAGTATATCATAAAATAACTGAATTTACAAACTCTATCAAATGTTCAACAAAGGAGATGTCTGTCAGTGAAATCACAGATTAGCCAACTTCCTTGCTTAGACGGATAATATTGTTTGAACAGAGAGCTTCTAACCTCACAATTTTATTATTGCTCTTACTGCACTGTCTCCTAAGGGTTTTACTTTTATTCCTTCATAGTAGCCTTTCGGCAGCTATACAGCCGTCGGTTGATCAAATTCCATTTATTGTGGCCTTCCTGTTATCTAACCTACTTAGTGCACAGTATCCAACTCCTGGCTTCAATCTGTCCCTCCGTCCTATCCCCTCAAAGGACATGATGAAACCTTGCTATACCTTACTAAATCACAAATCATTTATTACAAGAGACTTTTCAGCCCTGGAGTTACTTCCAACTGTACACTCTTAAAGCGTGAAAAGATTCAACAGGCCGATAAAACTACAGGAAATGAACAGGCATTATTCTTTAAAGCCTCACCCATGACGGGGTTTCCCCAATGCACTTGCTCCAGTATTGGGCATTGTATCGTCTTTTCAAACATCTGGGAACTGCTGACCTGAGTGATGCTAAGGGAATGCGCTTGATGCAGAAACTTGCCCCTCTGGTGCTTCCCCAAACTAGGTGTCAGCTGCTGGCCAACCTCATCTCTCTTTTCTAAGGTACAACATGGCAAGGCTCTGCCAGGTGTTCCTCTCCGGTACATGCCTTGGTGTCACACTTGGTACTGCACCACAATACGACAAGAGCTCCGAATGATGTCAGTCTGTAAACAACTAGAAGCCTCAACTGGAAAAAACACAGAATGTGTGAGCCAGAACATTGTGTTGACAGAGGCAGCAGATGTCTTGAGTTTGCTCAATAAACAGCTACCCCAATTGCTGGTTGTTTTTGCTGCCAGTAACTTGTAGTTTTCTATTTTTCCTTTTGGCTACTTGAATTTTATGAATTATGAGTCCCTCTTTAACTTCTTAGCTTCTCTTAAGAATTTTAGGTCTTTCGCTCTGTAAGAATATAGTCAAATATTTTTGGTTAATTGAACAAATAATTAATCTAAGTATTGCTACCTTAGGCTTACTTGATTATCTTTTCCTTTACTGCTTATTGCTGATGTTATCACTCATTGTTGCTACCATCAGTTGGCAATTTTGCATTCATGAGATTCACACTAAAATGTAAGTGATAGGTGAAAATGCTCCAGGGAAAGTTGAAATACAACTGATTTCCCTGTGGACAAAGTAAAATCCACAACTTCTTTTCAGGAAATAGACGAGAAGTATGGAATATACCGCATATCTATAAATACATAGATATGCATGCAGTTCTGGACCCATATTGGTTGGATGAAAGTGAACGAGTGTTTCCTGGAAGTACCTGGGAATAATTTTTCAATCAATGCTATTACATTCACATCAAATACAGAGTGTGACCTTGAGAGCCTCAGATATGCCGTGCTAGACACACAGAGGTCGGTAGGTACCACAGCATGAATGTTTCTAAGGCTAAAGCAGTTTCCAAAATGCTCTGGAAGGTAAATGCAGAAATCTACAATGGAGTCAAATGAGTTTGAGCTTCCAAGAATCTGAACTGTGGATCCTTGAACAGACCAGTTTTTCCTCAGACTATAATTATGGAAATTTACTATACTTTTAGTCTTGGAAAGATAAGGACATTTTTTTAAAGTCCATTGACCAGTAATGCATATTTCCTAAAGTGTGGAATCATACATTTTGGGAGTGATGTTCTGAATGGTAATGTTACATTTCAACTACACAGTTGTGCATATACTATCTGATTCTAACAATGACAATGGAATAAAAGGTGCCTGACAAATCACAAAACATAAACTGAACAGATTTTACAAAGCCCATAGTAGTAGGTGAAATTAAGGATACAAGGGAGAAGCAATTCTTTGGAGAAAATATAAACTGTTTTTCTGAGGAAAATATGACATGTCTCAAAATGTGTAACCGATACAGTTTTACAACAGGAAGTAGGAATCAGCTCCCTGGACTTGATTGGATAATCCTTTGCAAGTGACTTTTGGTTACATTTATATGTCTTATCAATAGACCCAGACTATTTCTCATTAGTCCTGATGCATAATTATGCAGGGTCATGCTAAGTTCTATTCATAATGCAGTAAAGCCTGATGGATTCTCTTTGCTGCACCATTTACATGTTGAGTAAAGCAACTGGAAAAAAGAGAAAGAAATCTACACTTGGGGTCCTGGGCTTAGTCTTAGATTTAGTAACACTTGATTTCAATCATTGATTAGTCTGATAGGTCTAGAAACTGATAGAACAAACTAAGCTGCCATTGTTTTGCTGAATGCTGAAAAGCCCTTTAACAAAGCTCACTATGAATTTACTTTTGGTATATTGATTTTGGCTTTCCTGTAGAAGGGTGTCAGAATTTTATATGCAGTAGCTAGAGTGACGACCAATGACTGATCTCTTTGCCATTTTATTTTCACTTGGGAAAGTACCAGGCAGGGATGTCCATTTTCTCCTTTATGTTTGGAACCTCAGGCTTATGCTATTGGGTAGGATGGTAGTATCCATGGCTTTCTACATAACTATTTGGACTTTTAAATAACTCTTTATGCTGATGATCTCAAGAATAGCTATTTCAAACTCCAGTTGTCTTTCTGCGCTTTGAAGATGTTATTTAATACTTTTGCCTTGCTATTCAATTAACTGGTTAAATTTTGAACTGATGCTGATTGGAGATCCTATATCTCATAATGTATTTTGATGGTGCCCAGATTTTATTACCCATTTGAAAATACTTATTCCCATAGGCATATATGAAATGACCGATCTATATTTGAATAAGTTGATTAATCAGATTTCACAGGACCATCTTTTCAGTTGAATTTATGGCACAAGGTGAATACACTTAAGATGGCCATTGGTATCCCAGATACTTTGTATTATATGTGAGATTCCTCTATTTCCAAACATCTCCCATTATTTAAAAAAAACAACCCCTCAGTGTTCTGTTTTTCCAGAGTGTGTATGTCTGCATGCAACGCCCAATTATAGAATTTGGGTTTGACTTTCCTGATCTTTCTTATGTCATCCAGACTATTCTTTAACTGTACAAAATTTTGGTCTTTCCCATTTAGATCAGGTTTTCCACCTGTGTCAATTCTGAATATTCTTGTCTGAAATTTCTTTTTAAATGGATAGCATTAAGTTCCTTGTACAATAAAAAGAGCAAGGTTCCTCTAGCTGTTAGACTAGCAGCACGTAATGTCACATCAATTATATTTAGATCCACTTTTTCATGCTAAATTAACTCTGTGGGGAAAACCAGATTTAAAAATTGGCAAGAAAACGATTTTGTTGTCAACTTGAGTGGATAAGTTGACTTTTACTTAGCATCAACCACTGGGTGCTGATGATGAGTTTTTGACATTCTAGGCTTTATGTACTATAAATACAGCTTGCCTGCTATAGGTTAATAGAAATATTTGCAATTGCGACATTGGTTAAATTTAGGTTTGGTCCCACTGCTTTTAAAATTCCAGAATGTTGCTATTGGAAATACTGAGCGAGGTTGATCAGTTATATCAACTCAGGATCCATGTTTATAAGTATTTATTAATGAACAAATAGGATACACAAGGTTTTAAGCGGGAACAAAATAGAGAACTGGATTGTCCTCTTTTGCCTAATCAGTGGATCACTACTGTAGCATCCTTACCTGAAACAGCTATGATCTCAAGTGACATCTTACTCAGCAAAAACTCTGAGACTACTGGATGCCACAGTCTCCTAGTTTTTTTCCTAAGTTAATTGCTGGAGATATAGTACAGCTAGCACTTTGATTAACCATAAGTTTTTGCATTGCCCAATAGTTGCCTCTTTTGGGAAGTAGCTTATTATACAGCTAAAGCTTGTAGTGGAACACTATTTAATGTTTATTGATAAACATGTCCTTCTAAGTGATCCACCTGCTTCCTGGAAGCTAATGCGCAGTCAGTGTAAATGGTGTACAAAATTATGCATGGTGCAAAGGAAATGTGCAGTGTGACATTTTTCTCGCTCTCTCCTAATACCAGAACATGCATTCATCCCATGAGGCTGATAGGTAGTAAATTCAGAACAAAAACAGGGAAATTGTTCTCCACATAGGGCACACTTCAACTATGTAAACCATTTGAACAAGATGGACAAAGATATGGACAAATTAATAGAAGATAAGGTCATCCATATAGCTGGGTGCCACCTCTGCTGTCAGAGGCCATAGATCTATGCATACCAGGTGCTGGAGAATGTGGCTGTTCTTGCATTCTTGTGCTGCTTGTGGGTTTTTCATCGGTAGCCGGTTGACTGCTGTGTTACCAGAACACTGGATAAGATGGACCCTTGGTCTGATCTAGTATGACTCTACTTATTTTCATGTGAATCTCTGCACCCATTTGGCAACCAGAAGACTTCTATTGCAATGTCAGAATGGCAAACATTCACCTCCTATAATGCACAGAAGACCTAACAATGCTTTCATTATGTGTATGGGTGGTATATAGACACCACCTGCAAACGAACTTGGTCTGTTTTTGTTGAAGTTTATTTACGAACCATAGAAAGCTGACCCATACATATACTTCATATGCATGCAATGAAGCTAATACAGTTAAATCAGTTGAAATAGCGACATCATTTTCCTTTTCTTTTGTTGAGATTTTATAAGCCGCTCTTTTAAAGGCCTTATTTCAATAGGGCTGCTTAAAGTATGGCTTTCTGGATCCAGCCCCCTATAAATTGCAACGAAGATAAGAATACAGAAGCAGGCTCGGCAAAAATTACCCATGATTCTTGCCAACTTTCATTATTCTTGTTTACTTTCCTGATTGTTCCTGAGCTCCTTTTCCATTTGCAGCATCCAGTTGAATTGTATAGCCTCGCCCACAAGCTTACACACTCATCCAATCAGGTACTAGTGCAGATCATCCTGTTTGCTGCGGGTTGTCACACTATGGCAAACCGTATATAACAGCTACCATCCCATTTCCTAGGTCTGGTTTGTGGACCCATGTGATTTCATATTCTTGAAACATAACGTTGTATCAAAACCTAATACAAGGGGACTTTTTGTGGAAGAATAGCAACAAATGATAGTGTTAAAACCAAGTATCTATTTTCTGGAAAATTATCTATGGATTGAAAGAAAATGTTTACTCCTTGGATGTGCAGTCCTTAAAACCCTGTGCAGCTCTATTATATCCCTGTTTCTGGGGATAAAAGATTGTCTTACTAAAGTAGAGGGTCAGACAAGATCAATAAAAGTATAAAGCAAGACATAAACTCCATTTGTTCTACTTCACAAGTCAGTCACTTTTTCCTACTTCAGTCTTCTTTTCTGAAAACATACAGATTGGCACCCAATACACTGAGTCCAAAGGAGAAAAGAAACTAGTGAAAAAGCTGCATGGGCAAATGTGGGCTGAAGTAAACGCAGAATCTCAAACCAAGGTGAGTTTCAAAGGGTGAAAATCTGCATCTGCGCTCCACCGTTTATCACTGCAACTTGAAATGGTGCCAATATTCATTTGAATCGAGGCTAGGCTTTGCTAGATATCCTCACATTACCGACATCAATTGTGATTTCCCCTCTTGCTATTCCTTATGACAAAATTGATCCAACCACTGGAGCCACCAAATATGACACCCTACTCTGATGTGAGAGTTCTAATGTTGGGATTACTGGTGCATTTCTCTTCCATTAACCCAAACTCTCATGAATACCAGAGGTCACTTCTGCTGTATAAACTGCCAGTTCAGGTCCACATAGGCATTGCCTAAACCACACTGGATTATTCACTTTTTTTAAAAAAAATGTTCTCATTAAGTGACAGTAGCTGTTCATGTTCTTTGAAAACCAAGTTTTGTTTTGTTTTTTTTTAAAGCACACACAGAGATGCTGAACACATTTATGCCTTAGCTTCTAGCCCAATTCCCATTTCAATTTTCCAATCTTAATAGCTTTTCTCTTCCTCTCAGCTATCAAAACTCTGTCCGAATCCCATGAACCAATCCCAGTCTAGGAAGAAAGCTTTGCTTATGAGGTTCCACCATACAGTACAGCCAATCCCCAAAATAAATACAAGCCACAAATATATAAAAGCAATTCTCCATTTTGCCACACCATACAACTTTCATCCATTTTCATATCAATATTTTTCTGGTAATTGAATTAATTTCTAGTTTTGTCTGCAAATGCACTCATTATTTTTCTGCAAGCATTCTTACTCCACAAACTGGTCACTCGGTTGCTTGCTACTGGTTCCTCCACTTCATTCTGTGGCTGACTGACTTTTGCTTTAAGTTAATTTTTTCACATCTGTTAAAACAGCTTTATAGCAGCTCATGGCTACTTAAAGAATACATTTGGATTTTCTACCACACTTTCCAGAATTCTCTCACCTCCTGGAAAAACTACAGAGGAAGAGGAAGAAGACAAGGAAGAGGAAGAAGGGAGGAGGAGGAGAATGCTCTTTGCAACACATCTTAAAGTATTTCTTTGTGCTATGTATGTTTTCAGGCTAAGGAATTAGGTGCTAACCATGCATTATCTTAAGTTGTAATTATGCTACTGCCAATCAAAGTCATCTAAAGAGCTGATCATATTCCGAACCATCTCTTTCCTTTCTTCCCTTTTTCAGACCTCTCAAGGGGCCATATAGTTTGTTTCCACCTATCATGTACTGCAGCTGGTTGTAAATGATTGATGGCAGACCTTTATCTATAATTCTGTGGCAAAAGTTACATCACTTGATTTCTTCAGAGGTTATTTTTACTTTTTATGAAATACTGCGGATGAAAATACAGCATACGTCCCAGCTTATATCCTGAAATACTGGTTTTTAATCCACACTTCCATGATGTTGCTCTGTATTTATATGTTCTGAGAACAACTTCATACATACATTGTAGTCTTCAGACATTCCGACAAATATCCAGAGGTCAGGGTCACAGCCCCTGTTAAATCCATACCCCTCCCCACATATTCCCTTCATCAGAATTGTCAGCTCAACGAGCTTTGGGTTTTTGTTTTTTCAAATAAGCTTGTTTTCTACTAATGTGATCCATCTAAAATCTCACCTTCACATGACTGAAGACTTTTAAAGAACAGAATTTGTCAGTATAAATTATGGGAGCCAAAACCATTAGGATAAAAATAATTTCACTTTCCTGAAAAGGAGAGTAAAGGCTGCTTTTGCAGCAACTGGGTATTCTATGCAGCTGTAACTACCAAATGTAAAATTCTCATTTCTTGAGCACTTGGAAGATTGAGTTTATGATTGGAATTCTGACCTCCTCAAAACAAAATACCCAGAAGAACTAATCTAGCTCATATAGGTAAAATGTGTTTTATTTTCATTTGCTAAGTAATGCACACATGAAATAATCTCATGCTGTTTGACCAAAATGGATTTTCCAGATGTAAACATCAGGTATAAGGGCATCTATTTCACCTTGTCAATTCCACCCTTGTTTGCAAGTAACGCTTTGTGGTTCCTGCAGTGTAAATAAAATGCTTGCACATTGTTATTCCCCTCGCATAGCCTTTGCAAGTTAGAAACTTCATGCAAACACAGAAAGGAAAGTATTATTTTTCTCGAAAGCTCAGGCAGACCTTTGTGAAAGGAATAGTGTGGCTTTGCAGTGGAACAAAATCAAGATTTTTAGAACTCCAATTACAAAATTAGCATTGCATGATTGCACTGGCTGCAATGCAATAAAACGAAACCTAAGTAAACAGTTGGCAAACTACAAGCTTTGATCGTCAAAAATTACTTCAGCTCAGGATTTCCTGGAACAGTTCCTTGGACTGATATATGCCTGGAACAGGAACTGGAAAACATGAATAAATACATAAATAAATCTAACAACTGATAATTAATGAATAATAAAGAAGAGGTATCTGGATCTTGTGTTTGTAGGAATCACACCAATAGCAGACATACTGTTGAGAGGCAAACATAATTTTGAATGCTGAATGCATCCAGTGGATTGCAGCTGTTAGAAACAAAATCAGAAAATACAAGGCATCTATAACCAGAAAGATGTAAGACTGAGACCAGGAGATATGGATATCTTCAGCTTGTCTTAACTGACCAACCAATGGGATGTGGATACCTTCTTGCAATTTCAGTGAACGAGGAAGCCTGTGTCCCTACAGATTTGTGCTAGGCGAGCTGTGTGTATACTGTTACGGTGCCTTTTCAAGACCTCAATGACAGGAAACTGAGGAGAGTGAAAGGGAAGGAAGCTTATTGAATAAGCTCCTCCCACTGCAGCTTATTGAATGCTTCCAAATACATAGACATCTTGACAGCTGCAAGTGGACAGAGACCGTTGTGTCCTTTCATGGCCCTGGAAAATCCAAGATTCTGCAGCGATACAGAACGCTCCTAGACCTTGATATCATCCAATGAGGTCCTGCTTGTTGTCCCACCAGTGGATAAAATTTTGCGGGGCTCCGCATGTATGGAAATTCCTCCTTAAGGAGATACATTTGAACCTCTGAAGATATTTTTTATTTCATTCTGTCTCTGATGGTTTAATTAGGGTTCTTGTTTTTGGGTAAATCAGACTGGCGACTTGGCTGATATTTTGACATATTCCGTGCTGCATTTCTCTAGCTGTTTAGGTTAGAGGTTATTTTTAAATTGCTCTTTCTCTTAAATAATTGGAAATTTTACTGTATTTCTGTTCAAGATATTTTGACTGTAAGCCACTTTGAGAGAACATTTTAGAAAAGTAACATTAAAATCTAAAATACAACAAAACAATAGCTGAATAAATGTACTTCCTGCTGAGAAAACTAATGATTATGTTCAAGGGGAAGGAAAAACTTGGACACTGTATCACTGACTGGGGTAGAGGGGAATCCAGTCCAAAGTAGCTAAAGCATCTCCACCCGGATCCTTCACTTGTTTGAAGGGTAAAAATTGAAGGAGGACAGGGCTCAGCCCTCCTGTGAAGCATCAGGTGGAACTCCTGGCAAGGAGGTGCCCTTTGGTACCTCCCATTCGTCACAGTGGGAAAGCACAGCAAATAGGCTGCTTAGGAGGTCTGGAGCCCTGACTTCCTGTCCTCGTGCGGCAGCAAATTCCACCAAGAATGGAGACTAGTGAGGCTCTCTGGAGTCAACCACCCACCCACCCCCTGGCTTCCCCTGGGATTCTCTGAGGGGCCTTCTTGGAGCTAGGCAATGTGTCTCTCCGGAGATTGCCCGTACCAGGAGAACACCGTGCTTTCTTGCTGGGGAACGGCTACCTCATAACAGGCTGGCCACATTTTACAACTCTTCAGAGAAGCACAACCTTGCAGTGCCAATGGGAAAGAGCCTCTGAGAGAGAAGACGTGGCAGAGGTATGCATGCGTCCTCCCACCACCTGCAGTGGGAGATTTTGCTCTAACACTGGGTAGGGGAAAGGGGATTATGCCATGCATGGCTGGAAAAGCCCACCAATGAGCCAGCTACATGTGCCTCAGTTGTCTCAAGGCAATAGGCAAAGACTGCTTTTAAGAGTGGACTTGAGGCATGGGCTATTACTTTGAAATCTGAAAACAAGAGAAAGGGAGGAATACAGAAACATGTGGACAGTAAAATTTAAGCAAACCACTGTATTCCTAAAGACTATCTGACTTAATCTACATTAATCTGTACAGATACTGTATTTTAATATGGGAGTCCTGGGATGAGAAGGCAAAACTCCCTGGAGAAGACAATCAGGCTACAGAAAGTTGAAGGCTGAAGAAGAAAAGGAAGGCCAAGTATGAGATGGATTAGCTCCATTATTTGAAGCTTTGAAGTTAGAATGGCTGAGCAGGACTGTCATGGACAGACATTTTGGAGGGCTTTTATTCATATGGTCACCATAAGTCGGAGACAACACGAGGGCACTTAGCAACACATTAGAACGAGGCATGGAACGTTTTTGTAGACAGGGAGAGATAATCTTTTTTTTTACTTCCAAAATGGCCTGCAGGATAGAAAATGATTTTATTGAGTTCATTATGCTACTAAAATAGATCATCAGTAGCCATAATAAGCTTAACAAAGTAAACTAATAGGCATGTCAACATTCTTATTTTTGGTATCCTTCCTTCTGCCATTTCTATTTACTGTAAGTGAATTAAATCCAGTACCCCATATAAAAGGGTGTAGAATCCCATTAGTAGTGGTGGCTCTACCTATGTTTTATATTAATAGAATCAATTGTCCCCTAGGAATCATACATTTATATTAATGAACTCAGTGAAGAAGTATCCAAAAGAGCTGCCAAAACTAAAAGAACAAGGTGAGTTAATGTGCTGGCAGGACATTATATCACTGCAGCTGGAAGACAATCCCCTGAAACTGATAGAAGAGTATAAGAGAAAAGATGCTAATATTTCAACCAATATTTCATTGCATGCAATATCTGAAGTACCATCAACAGGGCTCAAATGGGTTTCATGGGAAAATCTGAAGGAAATTTAGCTTGAAATCTAAATTGAACATTGAAGAAAAGTGTAGGTTGAGCTTTGCTCTAGGTATAGGAGACAGGTGAGCAGTGGGAAAGCTTCCCTCCAATACTTTTTAGGAGAGCAGTTATACCAGGAAAGGACTACTGAGACGGGCTGTAGGTATAGCTATCTATATGAAAAGCAACTGAGAGGAAACATACAAGGATCACCCAGCTTACTTGAAAGGCCTGAACTCAGCCTTCTAGAGAATGCAAGTGGTCCTATCCAGTATTGCAGTGGTTATTTATTTAGCATGAGTCTAAACTGTAATCCCACAGAAGCGAGTAAGTTTTGTGGCAATACCTCATTTTAAAACTAAGCAAGCTATACTCGGTCAACCATATATCAGAAAGAACACTTTTTTGTTACAATAAAATAGCACTTTAAGGCTTGTAATCAATCACTGCACAGATCTGAAATTAGAACTTTGATCGTATTGTTTCCACATGGGAAAATCCATTAAAAATCACAACATTCTTTAGATGCACGAGCATTGCCAGCTTGTAAAATAAAGACCAAAGTCTCATTTCCAGTGCATGGCCATCTCCCCACAAAAGAGCTCTTTGGACCAACAGCTCCCTGCACATTAGAATTGCCTCTGAACCCAATATGGAAAGTATACCCACTATTTCAAAAGTACCGGGCTATAGCAGTCAGGCAGTAACCTCAAGCATTTTCTTTCCACAGTATAGCTGCACTACTTCAAGTAATCCCCTATCTTTTTACACCTATGCTTATTAAAGACAAATTTTATCCTTTGATAGCACTCCAACTGGCTGATCCTACTGAGCTTAGAAAGTTGCTTATAGGGGCTGGGTCCTATTAGGATGGTCTAAAGAGGAAGCTAAGCTACAATCCCAAGACCCAATCCCATATATTCCGTGCCTTTCCCCAGTTCTTGTCAGACCATGCTGCTCAGGACCACTGTCCCATTCGAATGAATTTGAACCTCCTTCTGCTCCGTATCGATGCCTCGCTGTGGTCTTTTTGGCCTGCAGGAGCATCAAATGACAACCCTGAACCATGCAGAAAGCAAGGGGAACAGACGCTGGTGTGGGGAGCAGTCTAGAAGAAACAGCTTGCTCTCCTCCTACTTCCCAAGGATTAGACGTCATCTCAGCATGCCAAACGCTGCCACAGAGAAGCCAATGCATAGCCTAGCACAGGCACAGTGAACCGTTTTTGGACTGCGGGTTAGACGGACCCTTCTGGTGAGGTGGGTGCCCTTCCCTGATTTCATCTGCCTCTGCCCTACCCTGCTCATGTCATTTTCATGCAGGGAGGAGCAGTTAGCTGTTTCTTGCAGGAAGTTCTAACCTGGTGCTCCATACCTCTCATTGAGTGCAGTTAGGTGGAAGGTGCACGTGCCATCTTGCGGGACCCACCTCAATGGGCTATTCTTCCCACTCCGCCAACTCTGCTCCAGTATTGAGTGGCTTCTGCCCACCGGTGTAGATTAGCTCCAGCGTCCTACAACCACAACATGGAGTCTTTGTGGAATGCTGTCCAGGAGGAAGATGGCCGCCATCTTAGCAGCATGGCCAAATTTATTCACAAGATCTTTCTGTGGCTTCATGCCATAGCAGCACTGGGAAAATAATATACTTACTTACCTGGCCCATTTTAAAGAAAGTATTTCTAACCCAGGATGTTCTAACTGCTAGAATAACGCATGACTAATATCCAATTCAAACCAGATTTAAAAAGAGACAATGCACATTTCCCTCTCCCTCTCCCTCTCTCTCTCTCTGCAGGTATAGCTCCATGAGCTAAAATCTGCTTCAAACAGAAAAAATCTTAAAATACTGAATTAAGTGTAGAAATAACTATTATTTCAGTTTAGTGGTGAAGATAAATTTTATGGGCATCTATAAGGATGAGAAGCAGCTGAGATAAATGAAAGTGCCATTCAGTAAGTTCTGTTTGAGAATATTACTTGTATAATAGTTGTAAAATCAAGTAACTTTAAGTGAGAAAACAAGCCTTTACAAAATGTATTGGATGTTTACTTACAATGAAGTGCAGTTATGTTTTAAATGGGCAATGTAGTATGAAAATTGGAAATCTTTAGCTTTGCTAGTTAAAATTACAATTTAGAGACTAGAACAATTCAAAAGGTCCAGTATCTCCTTTGTTATTTCTGACAATAATTCCAGCTATTAATGTGCAAGTATTATCTTTTCTTTGCTATTAATACATTATTTGATTTGCATTTCATTTTCCATTACCATACAATGGTAATTGTATTGTTCCCTCTCCTTTAGGGTTTCCCCTTCTTCTTCATATTATCCTGTATTTAAAGAGTAAAATTTAAATTTACTACTTCAAATACCTAATAAATTAGGCTGTCACATAATTTCTACCTGGTTGTAACAAAGGAAAAAGCTGATAGAAAGCATAATAGATGAGGTTTCCTCTGCATGAGGAAGAGAGGAGTCCCCTGTTAAGAGTGCCCTTGAAATTTGCCATTTTCATAAGCATTTGCATTATTGTTTTGCCTGAGTTGCTCTTTAAATGGTTTTAAGTTTGCAGATGTTACTAAGCTAATTCTATTACTAAAATAATACCTTTAAAATATCTTTTAAAAGTAGTAAATAGCTACCTAGCTTATAATTTCTCAAATTATTCATGCAAACTGAAATACCGATTGTGGTACAATTCCACTCTAAGCTTTAAAAACAGAATTCAGCTTTCCTTCATGCTGGTAATTCATTTCCATGTATAAACTGACTCTAATTTCCTTGAACAGAGAAAAGGTGGGAGATAAATATAACAAAGAAATCACAGCGCATGGAGTCCTAAATGCTGCTTTTACCAGAAACAGTTCCCAATGGCCTTAACTGACGTGGCTGCAATTTGACTTCACCATCTCTTCCATCAAGAAGGAACAGCGCCTGCACATCTCTCCTCTCATATTTTTTCTTGAAAAAGGAAAGGGTTCTTCGTGCAATCTAATTGGCTGTGATTGACTCCCACTTATTATCTTATCTATCCACCCAATAACTAGAAATCAGGAAGCCTGTGTGATGTAGCAGTTTAGAGTGTGGAGCTGGGACTCAGGCGATCTGGATTCTAGTCCCTACTCAGCCATGGAGCTCACTGGGTGATTTTGGGCCAGTCACAGATTCTCAGCCCAACCTACCTCAAAGGGCTGTCGCTGTGAGGATAGGGCTGAAAGGAGAATTAAGCTGCCTTGAATGCTTTGAAAGGAAATATACAGTAATTATAACAACAACAACAGGGTGTATTACAAACATACAAATGCCATACAAACACTTAAAAATATTAAGTAAAATACCAATGCAGAAAAAAATATCTATCTTGGCTACATGTAAGGGTTATAAAAAATTACGTATCAGTCCTGTTTCTAGGTTCGTCCGACATCTACCACTCTCTCTCTCACTCATTTGCTCACTCTTGTCTTACCCTGCCTTCCAAATACTCCCAACTCGAAGTTCAAATCAACCCCTTCAACATTTTACTTGCAAAGGCCTTAGGAGAAAGGGAGGGGAAATACGGCTAAAGTATCAGTTGAGTAAATTGGAATTTTTTCAACACGAGGAAAATGTGTGTCGATGAATACTATCTGTGTTATAGACAGGTGGTAAAGAACGGAAACTGCTCTGGAAAAAAGCTGCATAACTGCAGTAACCTGATGATAGAGTCTACAGCGGCATTTAAGCAATGCTCAGATGCCTTTTATTTCATGAGATGTTAGACTTTTGATAACCGTGACTTAGATATTACAGATGTTTGTAGAAGATTAAATAATATTATAGAAGACTGTAAAAAGTATAAAGTCACAGAGACAAATTATAACACACTATAATGAAAGCAACGCTCTGTGCACCTACAAATAAAGATTTTAGGAATGCAGAATAATTGCAAGATTATTTTACAAAGTGATGTATTTTACCTCTTCCTTTGGATGTTTTTTTACCTATTAAAAAGAAAGAACCTGGAAAATAATTAACCAATTATACCAGATCTCTTTCTCATATTAGTCTTCTTTAGTAGCAATGGAAAAGAGAGAAAGAAGAAATATAATAAAAAGAATTAAGCTGAGATATGAGACCAAATTAAGCTGGGTTATAACCTGGCATTAATTGTAGAAGTTATAATTCAGAGCAAACTGGCTGCCATCTTTTGGACCAAGCATCCTGCACTAACGTTCTTAAAAATGTTTTGGGGATGCCCAAACAGCTGGGCGTTGCTTTGTATCCAAAAGACATTTCTCCTGCCAGACCTACAATCAGCAGTAACTTCAGCCACTTGGAACATCCCGCTACTGGTACATCCTGCAGGTCAACTGGTAAGGCATTCACTCGTTCATTGTGGATGCTGACCCACACTGGAAATCATTGTTGCGAAAGGCGCTGTTTTGCCAAATGTTAATGTTTCTTCTCTTAATCAGGCTGGACAAGATGAAGGTTAACCCAGACATGGCAGGCAGACCTGGGTAAGGAGATCTAGACAGAGATATTCAGCTGTTATTGAATGGAGTTGCACCCCTCTGAATGGATGAAGGCTTCAGGGTTCCTTCTGGTCTCGCAGATGACTGTGGAAACACTTTAGCATGTGAGCTGCTGTGTCAGGTGGGACTCTAGCTAGGAAAAGTGGTCTTAGCTTCAACTGTGTATGCCCTAGTTACATTCAGACTGGACCATCGCAATGCATTCTGGGTGAACACTTCAGATGGCACAAAACAGAATGATTCACCTGTTTGCTGGAGATGGCTGGATAGACAATACCAATCAAGTCTGTACCAGCTGTACTGCCTTCAAGTGCATTTCTGCATTTAATACCAATTGCTGATGCTGCTTTTAAAATCCTAAATAGCTTTTCTGCAGGTTAGTTGAAAGATCACTTACTTCTGTATGAATTTGTCTGTGCTTTAAGATCAACTCTAAGATGGGTAAGGTTTGTAAGTGCTACAGAGAAGATGTCTGTATATTGTGGAATTCCCACCCAAGAGATAAATAGCTGGTCCATCGGTGCTTACTTTCAAGAAGATTTAAAAGCACATGTGTGCTTGCTGGCTTGTGCTTTGCACTGCTAGATATTGCATGCTTCAAAAAATAACTGGATTATTTAGAATATTTTAATTTGTTTAGATAATTTGATACTGGATTTTACTGTTTTAAATTGAATGCAACCATGGCAAGGCAACAGTGACCAAAATTCATATTAAATAAAAAATAGTAAACTTAGTCATTTTGTTTCAGTATGAAAAAGGTAATTTCTTATTCTTTGTTATGTAAAAAAGCCCTACTATCTATTACCTTCCATGCCTTGCTATCTAATTAATGTGACATGGCCTTACATGACCATTTAGATTTGAAGTATGTTCCTACATCCAATGTTGTATCATGACTGGAGGAGCACTATGACCTTTCACCTCAGAATCCAAAAGTAGAGATGGGTAGCCAAGAGCTGCTGGATTGGCCCCTCCTCCAAGTCTTAGACTTGAAAAATGATTAATTACTCCACAGAGCCGTTGGTAAGGATGAATTAATCAATTCTTGTAATGTTTTTGTTTTTAATGAGCAGCATATAAAAAGCTCCGTGAGTCAATTAATGATAAATCTAACTTGTGTGTTTGCATCTGTTCCTATGACAGTACGATTTAGCTATTCCAAAATGTAAAAGATCAACACTTCCATTTAGTGATACCAGGTTTCTGAAATAAATAATTTGTATGAAAGTTGTTATGCCAGACAATGAAGGCACTTAAAAATACACAATATTATGAACCATATTTGTCATCTTTATAAGCATGTAACTCAACTTTTCAAAAGGGCACCTACAGTATGGCTATCCTCTAGGCCTTATCTGGCCTTTTCAGTTCACTGTTGGTTTATTTTAAACAATCAAGCTGTAAAATTTGCTTTAAATCAGATTATAATTTGTTGAATATGACAACTATTTAGCCTTCCACAAAGTTTAGAAAGATGTTGCATATATGTTTTAACCATTATCTGCATTATTTTAGGTTCCAATGAAAAAAATGGACAAAGAACAATGCATCATAACAATTTATTAACTTTGCATTTTTTGTGAGAATGTATTGTCACAGAATGCATGCTAGAAGAAATGAAACAACAACAAATGAACATCTGTTCCAGGATGAAAAATGGATATTCTCAAATGTACTTAAATAGTTCCATATGGAACCTTAATATCATTTAATTGCAGTTTCGGAAAATGTGGGTAGCACATTAATGATTAATGTTACCTACTGAAAATTATACATTAGCAACTGGCTACATGACATGATGGAAATTATGAGGATGAACCTCTTCTTGGTTTAACCAGTTATAAACCCACTCCGTGCTTTTATCCTAACCAGACTTAGCAATTAGCGATTGCTGCTGTTGTGTGCTCCAAGTCACCTCCAACTTATCGCAACCCTATGAGTGAAAGTCCTCCAAAAGGTCTAATCCATGACGACCCCGCTCTGCTCTTGTAAGTTCAGGGACTGTGGCTTCCTTGACGGAGTCAGCCCACCTCATATTTGGTCTTCTTTTTCTTCTGCTTTCAACTTTTCCTAGCATGATTTTCTTTGCCAGGGAGTTGTGCCTTCTCATGCCATACCCAAAGTATGACAGCCTCTGTTTTGTCCTTTTTTCTTCTATTAGTATACAGGAGGTTATAAAACTAGTCAGAAACAGTATAGATTGTTTTTTAAGCTCTTGGTCCAAGACTGCAATCCGAAATGAACTGCCTTTCATTTTGACATTAGGGCATGCAAATAATTTTAATATTTTTTAATGTATCCCCACCACCACCACCTCCACCGAAATCTTGTCTGTTGCCTGTGCCATAGCACGCCTGTGTCTTTCCAGTACAGCTGAAGAATCTTCTATTCTTCCAAGCACCTTAGCCACTGTTTTCAAACCTTTCAGAATTTTATTCTGCTGGTGGTTTTAATATTGTTTTATTCTTTGCCTCTAGTTTTCCAGACCCAAGGTTGTAGAAATCCCACTATCTCAGAGGTTGGAACTGGAGCTCCAATTTCTGCCTGTATATCTCCTACTTTCAAAGGTTGAACAGCAACTTGGGAGATGAGTTGAAGTGGGTAGATTTGGGAAGCAGGAGGGGAAGGGACTGGAGCAACTATGTAAGAGGTGCTCCGAAGCCACTCCAGCTTTCTTCTCTCTCACTCTGAAACACCCAACGGGAAAGAACAAAGTCATGCATTTAGCAAAAATTTAGAGCGGGAGGAATGGGAAGGCAAAGACTGCCCCCCCGTCCCTCCCACTCTGCACTGCAGGAGTGGGAACCTCTGAATTCAGAACTATGCTCATCTCCATAGGACAATGCCCTAAACACAGCAAAACCTTACAACAGCCACACAATTCCAAATGCAAAATTTAAAGGATGTGTCTTCACCCTCTGTCCAAAGGAAGGAGGGAGGGAGATGATGGTGGTCCTTGAAGGAGCACATCTCACCATGAACATGCAACAGTTCTTGACTGCATAGTACTGGTGTGTCCTCTCTCCCTGGAACCTCAGTGGTTCACCTCAATGGCACAATGGGGCAGCCCAAAGATATTTGAGAGAAATATGGCAACAGTAGATGCAGCACCTGTGCTTCTTCCGGGTCTGAAAACATGGGTCTGCTCAAACCCACCTGGCATCCCCTGGCCCCTTTCTCCATTGCTGTGACCACTGGCATCCCTCCAGCAGTGGCAGAGGCTGCAGCATGAGGGACAGTGTGAACAGGACGCCCATGCCTTCCCACTCCAGTTCCAGTTCAGACTGCATTTTCCTGGTGAACATGGTCCATGCTGTTTCCTGGGAGCCACATGCCGCAACTCCAGCTGTTCCTCCTCTGTTCTCCTGTGCAAGACATTCCTGTGCCATGGCCTTCTTTGTCTCACTGCAGGGGGCATGTCGGTCCGGGTGCTGCAGGAATATGTGATGGAGAAGCTGCAGCCTAAAGCAGGGCAGGACGGTTGCTGGCAAGCCAAGGCTGGATCTGGAAAATAAATGCTTGCACTTGCAGTGCTGAGACAGAGGCTCCTCTTCCAAGGGGTCCTCAGGTGGTCTGGAGGGGTGGTGGAGAGGGCACAGTGCTGCTAGCTGTACCTGCCTTCAGGAGGTGGGTGGTGACAGGACCCCCTCCATGGTCCAGAAGTGCACTCTTGGAGGCTGGGATGGGGAGTGCCACTTCCTGCGGGGCAGCCAGGGCAGCATTCCTATGACTGAGAAGCAGGCACACCAATTCTCTGCAGAAGGGCAGATTCAGGTGTGTTCCCAGAGCACTTGTGTGTGATGACCTTGTCGAACTTCTTCTTGAGGACGTGCAGCTTATCCTGACACCAAGCTAAGGTGTGTGAGAAGTCATCTTTTTCTACTTGCTTGGAAAACCATGGGAAGGTATTGACATGGTGCATGGACCTGAATTGCCTGTGTCTTTAGGCCCAGTAGGTGCCCAGTTCTTCTTCAGACCTAGCAGTTCTGAACACTTGTCCAAATCCAGAACGCAAGGTAAGATACAATGCAGTGTGGTTACTGCCAGGTATGGTTTAGCATTATGTGTGAATGCAGCCCCTTGGAGGTACCTTTTCACCTCTCACAGGTAACCTCTATAACCATGGAGTCAGAGTCTTGGCCCAGGTGCATCAGCATGAGCTGGAAGCAGCTCTTCAGGACTACTGGTGGGAATTTTCCTTGCCCTAGCTGGAAATGCTGGGGATCGGATTTAGGACTTTCTGCGTGCAAAGCAAAGCAATGCAAATCCCGGAATCCAGTGCCATGCCTCAGAAGAACTTCCAGAGGCATGTCCCACTGCCCAATTCAGTGGGGGTGGGGGTGGTGAGAAAGCTGCAGAGCTTCCCCCTAGAAAGGACAAAGCAGAGGTTCACCATCAACCTTTGCAGGCAGGGCTAATTTGCTGCTGTTGGGAACCCTAAGAAATATTGGTTCAGCCCAAAGGGGTGGGACTAAGAAAGAGTGGGCTTGTACGTAAGAGAATTTGAATCTGAAGAGGATGGATCTGCTCTTGCTACTTGGACTGCTGAGGCCCTGGCCATCTTGGACTCTGCATATGCATGTGCTGCTGATTCTTCTGTATTGTATTGTATTGTATTGTATTGTATTATTCAACTGGGATGTTCAGTCCAGATGAAGGCACCTTGGACTATCATTTGCATTTGAATTCAACATGTCACTTTGAACTTTGCAATTCTAGAAGCACCTTCTAGAAGCTGTGGCCAAGGTCTTGGGTGCACCAGTTGTAACACTTTGTAGTTGTTATAATTGCTCAAGTTGTCTGTTACATAATTGTGCACAAGAGATTTATTTTGTGAAATTGTGTTTGCAATGGTTATCACTATTAATTAATTAATTAATTAATTAAAACATTTCTATGCTGCCCCATTCGCCGAAGCCTTAGGGCGGCTCACAACATAAAATTAAAATACAAGAAATAACAATATAAAATAAGGTTTACTAGAACTCTAAGTAAACCAATCACCCCATAGAACCTGTAAATGTTATTCTATGTCACCAAAATACCACTTGAACCTCGTAAAACAGGCTTATTTTTCCATTTTCAGCTCACTGCTAACTGAAAAGTGGTTGATATGCAGGCCATGTGTTTCCCACCCTTGCTTTTCACATTAATAAGTTTTCAATAAAAGGTTCAAGAAAGGGGTGTGTGCTTATCTCTTTCTAATTTAACTTGATTTCAGAACTATTTCTGTGAAATGCAACTGATTCACCACATCATTCTGACTGGTTTCTAATTCTAGAGATGTGAAATTAATCATTTCTACATTTTAAGAACTTCCATTGGGATAAATATGTTGTTAAAGTGCATTAAAAACAACCAATTTCCTCCATGAAATGGAAGTAAACATACTATTAAGAAATATAGTAATAAGAAAAAACAACGGCATATTTTTCGCCAGGAAGAACTGCCTCAGAACAAGTAATAAATAGGATACAGATGCAAGAATAGAAACATAATATGTGTGATTCTTTCTGCGCTCACAGCAAGACAAATTGCCTTGTTTTGAGCACCAAGGCTGATGAAAATTGCACAATTGTGTACAAAATTGCCATTGCGACAGGCTGAGTTTGTGGATACTAAATACAATCTTGATGAGCTAACAGTAATTTCACAGCATTTCAGATAATTACAGAATCTATTTATATTCTATTTTCAAAATTATGACCATTCATGAACTTTTTACGTACTTAAGACTATTTTCTTCATTTTTGTATTGCTGAAGTGGGTGTGAAAATGCAAACATCCTTCTGGCAAAAGTCACATATCTGAACCACAGATGTTTTAGCATGAGATACTGTTGCATCTGACAAAAATGGATGCATCTTTAACTTGGGAATACTTAGACTCTGCAACTGATTACATGATTAAATAACAATTAAATTAACGGGATACAAAGTTCTGAAAGACGACTGTCAAAATTTGTCTTGTAGAAATGCTACATAAATAAAGGAGCAGGGAGTTAAGGTATGAGCGTGAATTTCCTGCTTTTTTTCACGCAGATCTCACAGCTGCAAATTTAACAGAGGTGGAAATGGACTTTAGCCTCAACAAGCACAGATTCTCAGATGAGCTACATGATTCAAATCACACGTTTTCTCAGGTGTATAAACTTGTCAGTTAAACCCACATTTTTAGTCCTTCCCTGAGCAACCACTTATTCCCCCAGTCTCAGTATACGAATCACTGGTGTGAGGAATCCATTTGGGGAAGGAAATCAGCAGGTGCCCTGAGATCGGCCGCCTGGACTCTGGTCTACTTTGCAAGGTTCCCATGGGCGGCACAAGCAGCAACCTTCTTCCGGGCCAACTGCAGCAGCCCAGAATGAACGGAGCTGTAACAGCGTCCTTCTGGCACGCCACACAGAGAGTCATTTCGGCTGCCACAGCTGATGTGGAAGAAGGCTGGCTGTGCAGGGCTCACCAGGAATGGCGCCCGGTGCAACCGCTGTGTGAGCCGCATCCCTCTGCTGCACCAGAAGCAGAAGGATGTCGGTCGTGCGACCTTCATTCCACAAGCATTTGTGGACTTCTTCTTGGCTCAGCTCACTTTACAAGACTGGGCAGAGCATGAGAGGAAGTCCACGAATACTAGCGACATGGATTCCACTAAGGTTTTTCCCAATCCTACACATATATTAAGCTTTTAAGAAGCTTAGGAATGGGTAACAATCTTTCTGTAAGACATATGAATCCTGCTGGTTGTCTTTAGGACTAAGAGAGGCAGACAAAACTGTTGGCTGATGTGAAGATCAGGCTGGAATCCTGCTCTCGTGCTGTGACCACTGGCAAAGTTAAATAGGCAGGGCGACAGCATCCAGCCTTGCCGAACTCCTTTCTCAATTTTGAACCAATCAGTGGTTCCGTGTCCGGTTCTCACTGTTGCTTCTTGACCCGCATATAGGTTTCTCAAGAGACAAATAAGATGGTCTGGTACTCCCATCTCTTTAAGAACTTGCCACAATTTGTTGTGATCCACACAATCAAAGAAAGGCTTTAGCATAGTCAATGAAGCAGAAGTAGATGTTTTTCTGGAACTCCCTAGCTTTCTCCATGATCCAGTGTATGTCGGCAATCTGATCTCTAGTTCCTCTGCCTCTTCGAAATCCTGCCTGTACTTCTGGTAGTTCTCGGTCCACATACTGCTAGAGCCTAGCTTGTAGGATTTTGAGCATAACTTTGCTAGCACGCGAAATGAGTGCAATGGTGCGGTAGTTTGAACATTCTTTGGCATTGCCCTTCTTTGGGATGGAAATGTAAACTAACCTTTTCCAATCCTGTGGCCACTGTTGAGTTTTCCAAATTTGCTGGCATATTGAGTGTAGCACTTTTACTGCATTGTCTTTTAAGATTTCGAATAGCTCAGCTGGAATACTGTCGCCTCCACTAGTTTTGTTGTTGCTCAGACTTCCTAAGGCCCATTTGACTTCACATTCCAGGAAGTCTTGCTCAAGGTCAGTGACCACCCCATAGTGGTTATAAGGGACGTTAAGCTCTTTCTTGTATAGTTCTTCTGTGTAATCTTGCCACCTCTTCTTAATCTCTTCTGCCTCTGTTAGGTCCCTGCCATTTTGGTCCTTTATCATGCCCATCTTTGCATGAAACATTCCCTTCATATCTTCAATTTTCTTGAACAGATCTCTGGTCCTCCCTGTTCTATTGTTTTCTTCTATTTCTTTGCACTGTTCATTTAAGAAGGCATTCTTATCTCTTCTAGCTATTTTCTGGAATTCTGCATTCAGTTGGATGTATCTTTCTCTTTCTCCTTCTCCCTTGCCTTTCACCTCCCTTCTTTCCTCAGCTATTTGTAAAGCTTCCTTAAACAGCCATTTTGCTTTCTTGCATTTCTTTTTCTTTGGGATGGCTTTAGTTGCTACCTCTTGTACAATGTTGAGAACCTCCGTCCATAGTTCTTCAGGCACTCTATCAGATCCAATTCCTTAAATCTATTTGTCACCTCTACTGTATATTCATCAGGGATATGGTTTAGGTCATACCTGAGTGGCCTAGTGCTTTTCCCTACTTTCTTCAACTTAAGCCTAAATTTTGCAACCAGAAGCTCATGATCTGAGCCACAGTCAGCTCCTGGTCTAGTTTTTACTGACTGTATAGAGCTTCTCCATCTTTGGCTGCAGAGCACATAGTCAATCTGATTTCTGTGTTGACTGTCTGGTGATGTTCATGTGTAGAGTCATCTCTTGGGTTGTTGGAAAAGAGTGTTTGCTATGACCATATTATTCTCTTGACAAAATTCTACCAGCCTGTGCCCTGCTTCATTTTGTACTCCAAGGCCAAACTTGCCTGTTATTCCAGTTATCTTTTGGCTTCCTACTTTAGCATTCCAATCCCCCATGCTGATAAGGACATCATTTTTTGGTGTTAATTCTAGAAGGTGTTGTAGGCCTTCATAGAATCGGTCAACTTCAGCCTCTTCAGCACCAGTAGTTGGGGCATAGGTTTGGACTACTGTGATGTTGAATGGTTTGGCTGGGATTCGAACTGAGATCGTTCTGTCATTTTGGAGATTGCATCCCAGTACTGCTTTTCCTACTCTTTTATTGACTATGAAGGCTACTCCATTTCTTCTGAGGGATTCTTGCCCGCAGTAGAATACCTGAGGGTCATCTGAATTAAATTCACCCATTTCTGTCCATTTTAGTTCACTGATTCCTAAGATGTCGGTGTTCAGTCTTTTCATTTACTGTTTGACTACATCCAGCTTGCCTTGATTCATGGATCTTACATTCCAGGTTCCTATGGAGTATAGATCTTTGCAGCATCGGACTTTCCTTTCACCACCAGATACATCTGCAACTGAGTGTCCTTTCGGCTTTGACCCAGTCGCTTCTTTCTTTCTGGCGCTACTAGTACTAGCCCTCCGCTCTTCCCCAGTAGCATATTGGACACCTTTCGACCTGAGGGGCTCATCTTCCAGCGTCATATCTTTTTGCCTTTTGGTACTGTCCATGGGGTTTTCATGGCAAAGATACTGGAGTGGGTTGCCATTTCCTTCTCCAGTGGATCACGTTTTGTCAGAGCTCTCTGCTATGACCTGTCTGTCTTGGGTGGCCCTGCACAGCATAGCTCATAGCTTCATTGAGCTACGCAAGCCCCTTCGCCACAACAAGGCAGTGATCCATGAAGGAGTCAAACAATATAGGAATCAGATAATTTAGTCCAAACCCATACTTCCTTGTTCCCAATATTACAAATCTAACAAAACGTATGTTTTCTAACATTAAGCAAGGATTTTTCCAATATATTTTAAGTGTGGCTGCAAACTTCTTGCTTAGTTAATTTTCTAGTCAACATGATGGCTGTCACTTGTGACAGTTAAACATGCTGTAATTAGTTCTACATTTCATGTGATCAGCTGTAGACTTCAGTGATAATAGGTAAAATGTTTTCAGCTCAAGCATCAACAGCAAGAAAGCAATAGTGTGACCCGTGATAAGAAGGGGGAAAGGGAATAATTCATACCAGCATACAACACCTCTAGCAATGGAAGTAGCTGTTTGTATTGTCAGGTGACAATATGCATCGAAAAAAGGTGTTCAGGAATGAACCAATAAGTTCCAAGAGTCTAATACAATAGTTCTCCAAATGTGTCATAACCAAATGAAGAAAACAATAGTTTGAACTTCCACATGTAAGTATGTTGCTGTTGTGTTAAGCAAGAAAAGGCCAAGTGATACAAAAAGAGTTGTATGAGTTAGGATGTGGATTAAAGTCTGAGAGAAATCCAGAAAGCCAAAATAAACTACCAGAAGGAGGAAAAGAATAGAAGGTGTTTATCAAATATCATGTTCATGCAAAATACTGCATTTAACAGGGAAGTAAAGGGAACAACAGAGAATTCGTTTTGGTTTATTTTAGTCAAGTATTTGGCAATATTTTATATCTTTAGAAAGAGTAAGAACATGGTCCTTTGTAGGAAAGAAAATGTGGTAAGATATTACAGAGAAGCAGGCTTCGGCAAAATAACATTATCCTTGAAAATAGCATCTTACCTAGATACAACTAGAATGGCTGGGAGACTACCTTTACCTTGCCTGAATTTTTTCTCCATACAGAAAGATTCCCACATTGTAGCATTCAAATATAGTGTAACTACATCCACTTTAGATCAGAAGTGGTAAAGGCTTAGCAAATCTTAACTGCCTGAATCCCTACAAAATATTTGTTTTCTAAAACCACCTATCTGCTTCATTCATCTCTTCTATTTTCTTCATGTGGTGTTATAACCATTGTTGTGTTAAGTAAAAACAATTATGGCAGCTCGCAGGTCTTACTGAGTGGCTGTTTCTAGATTTCTCACTCTCTCCAGAAATTCTTTGGAAATTAATCAAACATCCCAAGATGAAGTCACATTGCTTTGGTCAGTGTTGCAAAATGTTACATATATTGACACTTCTGTGTATATACAGTCATAAGAACCTTTGGAAGTCCACCAACAGTCAGACTTGAACATCTCAAGGTTAACATTGCACCAATGATCAGACTTGAACATCTTCTCAAGGCACCATTGCATCTCGGGTAAGATTAAAGGTTGTTGTTATTTTAAGTAGATTTTCCAGGCACAGAAATACCATGCAAACATGCCTCTGCCACAAAAAGGCCAAGAAAAGGAGCACCAGATGAACACCAAGTGTGCTTTTTCCTGGCTTACACTCTGTATCAATGGAAGTTTCTTCACAAAGTGGCAATCCATGCGCACCTTCCACCTTTATAGATACATCATACACATGCATGCAAAGATTTCCCCTCCCACATGAATGCACTTGAAATATAGCTCTTATCGAAAGACATTTTCAAGCCTAAAGACAACTGAGACAGGCAACCTGGGGGAGGGGACGAAGCTGACTCCAACCTTTCTCCAACCCCCAACCTGCACCCCCCATATTCCAAGAAGGCTTTAAAACCCTTCTACATCCCGGTTCCCTTCCCTGTGGATTACAGCAGCATCACTGGTACATTTTCAATGTACCACAAACATGAAATGAGCTACCAAGTGTGAAATATTACCCTGTTGACAGCCACATTATTAATAAATACAATATACCAATTACTCTACTCACTTTTTGACCACATTGGCGAACGGGCCTTGCGGGAACTAACACTGTCGCATACAAAAAAAGTTATTTTCTGGCTATGCCGAATGCTTGATGTACATATAAAAGGATGGATGATCATGGAACCACAACAATCTCATGTACGGTCATTCAAATAATGAGGAAGCATTGGCTGGATATGTCCCGGCAAGCACCATTCTCTCTACTTTTTTCGTGGTCATGGGGCACTGCAGAAAAGCATGGTGGTAATAGTACGTGGCAATAAGGAAGTATTGCAACACTATCGCAAGGTTTCAAAAATCTGAGAAAACATGCGGAGTAAGGAAATTACAGTGGATGGAGGAGCTCATTGAGAACACCGTAAGCTGTATTTGTAGCACCCAATCCCCGCTGCCTTTCACTAACTTCAGAGGGAGAGGGAGAAAGGCTCTAGGGGAGATCTGTTAAGACAGCAAATGCAACTGAATTATAACAACTCATCTAATTCAAAAAAGTGAGACATTTTAATATAGGATGAAATCTGCGATCTTTCTTTTTCAATGAGGTTTTCATTTGCCAGTCATTATCACTTTGGTGGGAGATTAAATTATTTGCTATTTGTCACTGCAGAAGCAGATTGTGGACAAAAATTTTAAAAGTGACAAGTTATATGATAGAAATGAATAGAATTTATGTTCCTATGAACCTAATGGCAAGTAATTATCTTTGCAGTACAAATGTGTTTTTTCATCCAGTATTTTTCATGAAAACTAGACATGTGAGAGGATTTTCTGGAATACATCATTTATATGGCAAAGAAACAAAGTGGGAACTAGGAAAATATATGCCTTTATGCTCCATGCTTAATATAATTGAGCACTGATCTTCTGTAAGATTTTACCAGAGTTACAAGCTATACACTGAAACTATGAAATATCTACTCCTAGCTACCCTTGGATATATTTCATTCTTAAAATATTCCAACTCTTGCCACACATTACACATTTAGATCAGATATCCCAACTTAAGCAGAAATTAAATTACCATAAAATAGGCACACTCTTTGTATGCCTTTGCAAAGTAGTATTTTGTAGAAAATCTACAGTTTTATGTGGAGTACAATTTAAAGATAACTACCTTCCTATTATGTGCCCTCTGCAAACATGAGCGTGCTCGTATTGCTGCTTGGAGATGCAAAGGTCTAAGGGAGCTCTTGGCACTGGTTGTCCAATATCTCCCCAGACCTTTTCCCCCCGCGAGCATGCATGCAGATGCAC
Organism: Varanus komodoensis; assembly: GCF_004798865.1. Classification (NCBI taxonomy): domain Eukaryota; kingdom Metazoa; phylum Chordata; class Lepidosauria; order Squamata; family Varanidae; genus Varanus; species Varanus komodoensis. The sequence continues at coordinate 8,883,503 of NW_025335780.1, forward strand.
ACAAAGATCTGTTCCAACACAAACTGATTTTCCTGCACAAGAATCAGAGTGCACATATTATAAATCATGAAGCATTAACTTGAAACCTGTAGCAGCCACCATAGTAATGCACTGCACAAATTGAGTATAGGAGCTTCTACAAATCTTGTATAGACTCCATAATTCCATATCAGATCAACAGTTCTAGGCCTGTTAAGCAAGCAAAGCATAAAGCAAAATGGATGAGCTTCCAGTCCATTTGGAGGTTCGAGATGTGGCAGAAACAGCTGGTGAACTCCGGTAACTGAACTGAGGGTTGCTTATGCATGGAAAACTAAGCTGTGGGCTGGTATGAGGACGTGTTTTTTCTAGATGCAGCAAATGTTTTGGGAGTGTTGCAAGAGACAGAGCATTGCGAATGGGAGCCCTAAAGCTAACTGCAAGAAAAGCAAGCAAGTCTGAGAAGGAAAGATGGCAAGATGGGAGAGAGAAAATGTTCAGAGAAATTTGCCATGTGACTTCACATACTGTCACTGTGCTGAAAGCGTGGAAGGTTTACACTTAGCACACTCATAGTGATATCCAGTGCCTCGTGTGCAGCCTCTTTCTCCTGACTTCTTTGGGAGGCGTGTCCTGACCTCTGTGTGTCAGCCAGGTCTTCCAGAAGCATGGGCTGACTCCAAGAGGGCGTAAAGAGACCTAGCTGCACTCCTTCCCAAGGTAAGAACAAGGCTTACAACCAAAAACAGCTTAAAATACCAGACAGGATTTCTATGCACAAGCTCTCCAGCGTTTGATGGAAAGCAGGTACAGGATCAGGCCACGTTCTACAGCTCCAAGTGACTTCTGCAAATGCGTTGGAACAACTGGGCTTGTCACGTATCTGGAGAGCGGCATCAAGTCCTTCAGAGGCCAGAGAACCACAAAGGCTGCCACAAAAAGGAAGAAAATAGCTTTGAGCATTTTAGGAAGTAGATTCAATAGAAAGATATTGGACAGACCCAAATCTAATCACAGCACAACTCCTTCATAATTGTGGGACTCAAAGGGCTAGTATACTTAACATCAATTGCAGGTAAAGGCCTGGAGGCACCCGATTTGTGTCCTGATGTAATCAGATTTATTTCTGGACTACTATGACTTAAACAAATGGTGGACGTTTTTTGCTTCTGTGGGACATTTGTCATGGGCACCCCTCCCCAAATGACTGTCATGGGAAGCATGACAAAGGACAAGCATGCTTGCTAAATGTCTGCATACGGGGCAAATATGAGGACTGAACTGCTGCACATGAAGCCTCAGTTTTTGATGCCTCTTCCTTCCCTCCCTCTTTTTGGTGACGGCTGGTGCAGAAGAAAGCATCAGTCTGTGGCCGCTCTCTACATTCACTCGCTTAGATGTCTTTGAGCACCGTCACCCAGCCCAGACACATCACAGTGGACGGAGCCCTTGCTTTACTTAGAATAAATCCCAACTGCAAGAAAGAAAATGTGTCCATTTAAAAATAAAGAGGGAGGGCTAGGACATCAGACCAAGCACTAAGAAAAGTTTGCGCTCAACCGCGTACCTCAACTTGAGCTAATCACCAGCCACTTAATTTGCCGCTGTCTGATGAATTTGTTCTTTTAACCACTTTCAGAGTCTGGGAAAGGTTCCCATGATGCAACTGTGTGCAAAATACCCCATTCAGCCCAAGATGCAACCCCCTCTTTGTGCCTACCTTGATATTAAGCACCAGACTAGATGCTCTGAAGTGACCTATTGGGCCATGCCAAAGCCAGGTGGTGGAATGGCTTTTCTGCTCTGTGCCAAGCGGAACGCCAGCTGTCTCACGCTAAAAGTCCCATCTGTCTTTAACAGCCAAATCAATTACTTAAACACTGTTCCAAGGTAAACACTTCTTATCCTCTTTCCCCCCTTTTACCTGGCAGAAGGAAGGAAATGGCCTTCCTAGGCAATTGTCAATCTCCTGAACAATATCGGAGAATAACCATACAGTGGATCCTATTCTTCAGATCCTACAAGACCATTTTACATATTCTGCCAATATTTGCAGCTAGCAGCAAAAATATGTTTTTTTCTTTATATAATTAGGAGATAGTTTAAGCAATTATAGCATGGTTCAGTCCTCATGAGATTGTGCCCCCTTCACAATGCAGACAGAGCTGCATATGCAAACCTAACACATCTGGGAACATGTTAGCCTAGTAGAAATCCTATGTACAAACACTGACCTCTTCGTTACAGTATTGCAAGATGTAGGAATTACCTAATATGTGTGTTCAATGGCTCACAGAATCTGAAAGATGTATTCGGACATAATACAATGACGGTCTTTCCTCCTCTGCTATCTTATTCAATAAATGGTGAAAAGGCATATGTAGCAGCCAATAGCCATCTGTTTAAATTGCATTAAGTAAATTGTTAATAAGTGATGTCTTAATTCAGTTGATAATGGCTGCTGGATCTGGTTTATGTCAGTATGAGAACAAAGGCAATGAAAACTACACAAGAATTGCATAGGAGGGTAACCCATGGTTAAATATTGTTGTGGCTTTGAGCTTGATGAAAAGAATTTAACATTTTCGAAAGAAAACATCACGGGACAACATTACACAAAGAATGGGAGAGACAAAGGCGTGGGATCACATCACATAACCAACTGAACTGGAAGAGAAGCTTTTGACTTTGTTCAGTGTTTTGCAATGGTCTAAATGAAGACCTGAAGCCAGATGACCCCAAAACCCTTCTTCGTTCTACCTTTGAACCACTTTTTGCTTCCTAGATCTGTTTTATTCTTGCCACTACTTCTACTTAACATTGTGTGTTTCTTAATACATCTATTTATAGCAATACCAGAGAGTGAGCAAGTGAGCAGTATTTAATCTTTGTTAGCATGATATTCTTTTGAGAACGCCATCAGACTATACATGTGCATATACCTTGGCCAGGCCTCTTCTACAAACAGACTGCTAGAACATGAGATATTTTATCCTATTTCGGAACAATCCGTTAGGCAAGGATGTGCGAGGGGCTTCTACCACCCAACTTCATCTGCCTGCCTCCATTTTCTCTGCCCTTAAGTATTTCTAACAAACAAATAATTTAAAAAGTTTATAATTTTCTCTTGATAAGGCTTCCAAATCCAATTAACTGCTCCCTACTTTTTGGCATCCCCCCAGTTTTAGGCTATCAGCCTGTTTGGAGATGACTTAATATATGCTCACCTAGCAGGATGTCAGGATTAAATTATTTCTGGATCCAGTTTGGTATCATAGACTTTGCGTTATAGGAGAATTAATCTCCCAAGCGTTTCTCTAAGTTAACAAGGAGCAACCTTCAGACTTGTGGGATGCACTTTTGTTCTACTCAGACTCTCACAGAGCCTTGTGCAAAAGATACACACTTAGAATTAAAGATTTCTGTGGAGAAGAATTTGCTTTGAGACTTGGAACTGAACACAACTCTGTCCTTTTCTGCAAAAATACAACTGCAGTCTTTTCCATCACATGACACAATGCCGGTAGTCTTTTGTTGCTGCCATTATTAAGCAAATTGCAAGTCACAGATCCTTGCTGATTTATTGCACATCAGTGGTGTCCAAATCTAGCTTCCAAATCAAGGTTTGGAACACAGAACATAAAGACAGGCTGTGGCTGAGATGCTTGGAATCAATCCACTGTTATACATATGAAGCCCCTCTCGCTTGTTCCACCTTTCCTGAGCAATGCAGATTTGCTGGAGGATGAACTTGCCCTTCCTCGCCCTGTCTCTATTCCAGCTGATCGACAGAAGAGTTTTAAAAGCTGGTGCCTGAGTTAGCCTTCTCTCCTCTTCCTTCCCCACCTCTTTCCATTCTGCGCTGTGTCATTTAGATTGTAAGCCTCTGGGCAGCCTCTGTCTTGTTCATAGTGATCATGTATGTAAGCCACTCCAGGACCTTTTCCAGCTGAAAAATGGGATAAAAATGCCACTCTTAAGTAAATGGCATGTGACGTTCACTTGCGGGAGAAGCAGGCAATAGAGCAGTGTATCCTATTTTTCTCAAAATCTCCAGCGAATGCACCATGTGATATAACCTCATCTTGGCGGGTGTCTCCTGAACTCACCCCACCTAACTGGCTGCTTGTGGGAGAAAGGAACCCATGCTAAAGCGACATCATATCATGTGATTTTCTACTGAAGATGGAAAAACTTTGCTGCAATATCTAGTCCAGCCCAATAATTAGTCCATCTAGTCCAACCAGGGGTTTCCAATACAGTGCCTGCAGTGACCTCCAAGAGCCCCTGCAATACTCTCTGCCACTTGTCTACTTTGCAGCTTTACTCTTTCATAAAAAGCTTAAAAATGTGAAGGTGCCACTGCTCAGTTGTTCAGCAAGTGAAAAGAGAAGGGAAGAATTGCTTTTTCATCCTGTCCAGTTGTCTTCCGCTCTGGCAGACCTCACCCCATTGCTCACGCTCTCCTTCCAGCCTCTAGCCTCATTATTCTTCTCCCTGCTATTCTTGATAGAACTATTTTTTCCTTCCTAGCCTCTGCCCTTGCTCTTTCTTCCTCCTTAGCCTTGCTCTATCTCCCTCTTGCCTCTTTACCTTGCTGAGCGGGGGAGCAGAATGGCTGAGCCTGAAGCTGAGAAAGGGAAAATGTTTCCTCTCCTTTTTGGCTGGGGAAAGTTGAGAATATGTGGAGAGCAACCCTATTCGAGCCTAGTCGAAAATAAATCCCACTGAGTTCCATGTAAACATGCACAGGATTACAACTCAAATGAGCATTTTGTCATGCTTCTGTGAGGTCAAGCATGTAGACTGGCTTGTAAGTTCAGTCTTTTCCTCTTCCTGTACTGTTTCTTGGATAAATCACTTGTTTTTTGACTCTCCACATCCCCAAAGCTGCCACTGTAAGAGCAGCCATAGGATCCATTCTATGGTGGTGCCCACAGCTACTTCTTAAAATCTGAAATCCACCCATGGGTCCAAATCATGGGGTGAGGGGGGGCTGGTCTGAACTGTTCCCACCTCTTCAGGCATGTTACAATCTAAAAATAGCACACCTAGCGATTTCTTGCATTTTGGTTCAAAGATGCTTATTCAGATCTCAGCCTTCAAAGCAAACATTCTTTCCTCATTGTGGAAAAAACTTTGGCCTAGACAGAGACTCAGAAATCAAAGGAACAAAATACTTAAAATATAATCCAGTTTAACATCCCACTCCTAATGAAGTTTTTACAATTTTGTACTTAAAATTAAGGAAATACTTGGTCTAATTTGGGTTGAGAAAGCCACGGTATTTTTGTATGCAGCATTTAGTATAGGGCTTCTTTTTAATTTATTGTAACTGTATGTGACTCAGCTAAGCTGCTCAGCTTTCTCTCAATTTTGCTTCATTAAATCACATACACTCATTTCCCAAAGAGCCAATGACCTTATTTAGACGACACCTTCCCCACAGCTGACCTTGAAGCAAAAATTACAGCAGCCGCATTCAGCAACCACACCAGCATTCAGCAAAGTATGAAAAGGGTAAAGGCTCTTCATTTCCCAACTCCAACATTCATCAAAGAGCGACACATAGAAAAAGAAAGGGCAAATTTCAATGACATGCATCCTGTAAATTGGAGATACTTTATCACATCAGATTTCAATTCTTAATCTCAGTGCATATCATTCTAGTAAGCTGTTCATGTTTAACCCTTGGAAGACAAATGCCAAAACTTTTCATGTAAGCAAACACACCCTCTGAAATCCATTACAAGTCATCAGCCACCGTCTAATGTATGTTCTGATTTCAATTTTAACTGCTAATGTCTTTCAGGTTTGTCCAGATTTCTCCACCATCCTAGTGCGGGGCAAGCCATGCAGATTGCCTACTTTGAATTCTTTAGACCAGAAGCGGAGAACTTTCCTCTGCTGAAGGCTGCATTTCTTTGGGAAGCAATCTGTGGGGCGAGCATACCAATGCTGGGCAAAGCCATCCTCTGTGTACCAGCTGCAAGATCTCTCTGTCTCGGTCTCTCTCTGTTTTCTTCCCTGTCCAACAGACTCACTGTAGAGGAAAAGGCCGCAGTTGCCTACCCTGCTTTAAATCTTTTCTCAGGTCTGCTCTGGGATATGCTAGCTGTGAGCAAACATGTCTAGAGCTGGCCACATACACATTATATTGGATATATGTATGGAATCTTCCCCTGTGATTTAGAACCTGCTCTTCCAGAATTCATCATTGGAAGCTGTACACACATTTGGCAGCATGAATTTTCTTGCCCAGATTTATGCCATTGGCTATTATCCCTACCTCCGTCTTTTAACATCCCTGTCTTTTCAAACTCCTTGGCTATTTGAATACCTCAAATAATTAGCTGTCCAAAATCACCTGGATGCACATATGAATACATACTGTATCTTTTTAATAAGGCAGGGTCACCAGAGCCACCATTAGATAAAATGAGTTTTACAAACACTCCCATCTGCTTTACGAAGGAGAGTTCTCCCCTACCCAATTTATGTCAATGATGCCCACAGGCAGCTGGGCATTTGGCATCCATTTTGTTCCACCAGTTTGCTCTTCTTCATAATTAGCCATTCTTTCTAATTAGCCATACTAGTTTTCAAATCTTTGGAAACAACCAAGGATTAGTTGGGGTCTTAATATCCATGAGCCACTACAGACTTGCAGGTCTAAACAAAGATAATTCAGTAACGGACTGTACACACAGTGTGCAACCATGGAGTCTGAAGTGAAGTTTGGTCCAATGGAATGGAACTGAACTACCCAGAGAATCCCAAAGAACAACTGTTCTTCCAAACTGGTTTATAATTGATCAGAAATCAGATGACAGGCCTTCAGTTTTGATGCCACACTTTTCATTAATTAATTAATGCAATCAATGTTATTAATGGAGTAGCTGTCACTGCTCTAATCAGATTTGCTTGCAGTGAAGCATTTTATTCTACTTTCTGTTATTATTCATGCCAGGTTTTCTATTTAGTAGATCTGACATCTGTCACTAAGATAAGTTAGAAGACTCATCCTCAAAGGCAGGCTAGTCTGTAAGAAATTAATTCACGCACCATTTCTACAAACCTGGACACTTTCCCCAAACAAATTCTAGTAATGGCTTCATTTATTACAAATAAGGCGCAGTTGCAATCTGAGGACATTCTGTCTTTGCAGTGAACCAAAACTGCAGAAGGTTCAGGAAATCTAGCACAGGATTAAAAATGTGCAAAGCTAGTAAGAGAATCTGTTCCAGAGGTTTATCTTTAAGTGCTTCTTTTAAAGGCATACAATAATAAAATGATAACAATCCTCTTTGGGGGAGGAAAACAGATGCGTAGCTCAAGAAGCCACTAGAAAAACGCTGTTCGATCAATGTAATACTGAAGCAGAAGCCCTGCGTAAGGTGCCTGCTCCTTGCTCCTGAGTTGCTCCTCCAAGCAAAGTGATGCACCAGCCAAGTTCTCATGACATGGGAACCCACCGGACAACAAGCCACTGCCGGCTGCCGGTTTCGTGCACGGTGAGGCAGCAGGTGATCCCGCTCTCTCCTTCCCTGGTGCAAGGAGGACTAAGCCTCCATGGCTTGCCCTGGCTGAGGGTCCCCACTGCACCAACAGGGCTGCTGTCTGAATTTGCTGCCCCACCCCAGCCAGGGCTGGAAGTTTCTGCCCGCTGCAATTCAGGCAGGAGCCTGTTGCACCCCATGGACAAAGGAGCTTTTCTTCATCCTCTCTATTCCCGTAGCACAAGGAGGACACCTGCCCTCAAGCACAATGGCGAGAACAGGGAGCTGAGCGGGCACCCTGCCTTCCTGCTTCCCCTGGGAGGCAGGAAGGGAGGCACCTGATCCTCCCAGGGGCACTGCCTGACCCCAGGTAGCACAGCTGAAGTGGCACCCCTCTTCCTTCTGCCTTAGCTAATTTAAGCTGCTGTTTTGCCTGAAACGGCATGTCCAGCCTGAGGAGGCCTCTTCAGATGCCAAGTCCCGTCTTACCCTCCAAAATATGAGCCGGTTCCGTCCGAAGGTCAAGGCCATACGGCTTGGGCATCCAGAGTATAAATCAGGCAGGGGGCCCCAAAAGAATGTCCAGGAAAGTCTAAGAATCCGATTAGTCTTAAACGAAGCCAAACAAGCTGATAACAATCCCTCTTGTTTGCCACAAAGGGCTGGCGCTGGCTGATTTAATTTCTAGCCAGCCGTAAATTATGTCATCATACTGTTCCACGCTCAGCCTGCTGCTTGGACTTCAGCTGGATCTGTGAAGTCCTCCTCCTTTCCATGGGTTGATTCCCTTTTGCTCCAGCTCCTTCCCTTGAGGAATTCCAGGGGCTTCCCAAATGGCTCTGGCTGCTCCTCTCCTGGAAGGCAATCAGCCGCAGCCCCAGCCCTTCATTGGACCTTGGCTGCAGCCCACTCTGCTGGCTCTCCTCCTCCAGGTAGGCCATGGCATGAAATAGGAGACTGTAGTTCAATGACAGTTCACCAATAAGGATATTAAACCATGGTTGGAATGGGGATTAAGATCCGAGTTAGTGAACGGACACTAAGCTACGGTCTCCCATTACGTAGGTAACCATATTTTAGCAAGCTGGGAATGTACAAGCAAACTAGGCCATTGATAACTGACGTACAGTTAAGAATGGTACAGAAATGTGTTAGGATTGCAAACCTACTTATTTTCCATTTCCTAAATCAGTATGCAAAGTTATACACTGGTATTTTTGCTTTTCTGAATTTTGTTATGCTTTATGAGACAAGTATACACATACACAAAAACAAAAACAAATAATCTATTAGAGAAAGGATATGTGAAAATTCATGCAAATAACATATAAAAATGCATTATACTCATCAAACTGCTTGAAAACGCACAGAAGCAAAATTGCTTACAAAAATGTATGTATGTTGACCTAAATATTTTAAAGCCAAAAATGAGATGGAATTAATTCAATATTTGAGAAAATTAGAACCAAGGAATACTCAAAAATTGGACAGACCCTTTTCTTCTTCTGTGTCACAAGCCAGATTTACAAGGATCCCAGTATGACATATTTTCATAGTTCTAGGAGTCAAAGATGCTAACATACAGAACAATGTAGAACCCATATCAGGAAAAAGCTGTATGTCATCCAACATGCATGTAGTCACAGTCCTAAAATGTCAAAGGTGCTACTATATAGAACAACACAGAACTTATTGTAGAGTTGCATTTCATTTAACAGATGAGAGCCGTGGAATCAAGATGTTAAATGTTCTTCCATTCTACTATTTACAATTCCTTTTCAATGAACATGTTCTTGTAATGTGTAATCTGCCACCCTCATTCATTCTATCCCAAAAAGTAGATGTAAGGATTTCATGTGCCATTTCTGCAGCAGATGAGATATTAAAATAAAACATATTCCAGCTCTTTGATTTCAACTGATTTTGTAGGTAATACAATAAACAGAATAAGATAGCTGAAACCAATAAAATCTGATTTATAACTTTAAAGGCAATCTTTATAGCACTTATTTATGGTACATTACATCCAAAATCCAATTTCACAGGCTGCTGTTTGAAACTTTCTGCTCAATCATAAATACAGTCCATACTGCATACCTCAATGCTACAAAGTTAGATTGCATAAATGTCTGGAAGAAGGTATGGTAATTTGGATACCATGGTGGTGAATGCATTTGACAGTAATTTCCCTAACCAGCTTTCCAGCTAAGAAGTTCCAGTGAGCACTCAATAAGCACAGAAAATACACTTGCTACATTAAAAATGAGAAAATACATTTTTTTCATATGTATTATATGTGCATTGGGCAGTGCTGTAAAATTAATGAGATATCCTTTAAAATGTTTTTTTTAATGTAGCTAAAGATAAATTCTCGGGCTTAAAAAGGACATAAAAACTGTATGTGAATAATGTGCACAAGTCTTTTGTATGCCAGTGTTCTAGAGTAGCACAACTGCGCAACTTCAAATAGCCGAAATGGGAAGGCTCGCTTGGGCTTATGCCCCCGTCAGTGTCTCCCGCGCAAGTGCACCAGGTACCAACCATAGACACTGACCAAGAGAGCCTGCAAATTGGGTATTTTGTCATACTGCATTCACTCTGCGGTCAAGAGGAAGAAAAACCGCAAGGGATCTTTGCTCTTGAAAGGTGGTGGCAACTGTTGCCCCCTTAGCCATGGGATGTGATGAATTTCCCTGTCAATAAGTAATGCAGAGACTCGCCAGAGAGTTTTAAAAAGAAAGGCCTTCTTTTGACAGTTATCGAAAGAAGTGTTTGTAAAATTAGGCAGTCTCACAATCTTTCCTTTCCCAAGTAGCTGGAGACTCAAGCAAGTGGGAAGTCTCCAAACTATGACTGGGGAAAAGACAAAAAACCCTGAGACTCTCTATTTGACAGCTGTCAAGGGAATGGAAAGTTAAATGAATAAATAGATATTGTCAGGTCCTCTTAATCTATGTCCTTGATTGGATCCTGCTGGACTTTTGACAGCAGGCCCTAGCCAGGACAGGCAAGCCTTTTTGTTTCGTGTATTTGGAAGTGTGCATTTACATTACTCCGGAGAAAGAGCATTTCAGTAAAAGGATTTGCACTCATTCAGTTGTGCAAAAAATAAAATAAAATAAAATAGAGAAACACTGACAGTCAAACCAATGGGTACTTTGGAGGGGCTAGCAGTGGCTAATACTTCAGATAATGGGAAAAAAAACCTGAAAAAATGTAAGGAAAATGGAGGATAGGTACACTGAGAAGAAATACAATCAAAGCAGGGAAAGAAGTCAAGAAGGCTTCAGACACCAAGTCTTGCAGGATTCCACCTGAGAGGGAAGGAAGGTGACAATCCATAATCAACTCAACCATCTGTTGGATACACCATGGGTTATTCCATTAAAAAAAAACCCACATTGTATAGCTTATTCACAGATCAGGTTGTTATGTTGTGTGAACTCACTCAGAGATTTAATTAACCATGGTTTGCTGAATCATGAGTGGTTGTTAAGTGCAAACCCAGAACTAATGGTTAACTATGAGTTGTTAATTATGAACCACATATAAGGAGCACACCTTTTTTGGTTGGGTTGTAAACTATGTGTTGCTTAAACCATGGTTTTGCTTTTGGTGCAAACCCAGACGGTTCGTGGGTTGTTTCACCAGGCTACAGAAGCCGCAGGGAAGAACCCGCATTCGCCTTATATGCTTGCACTGCTGTGCTACAGAGGCAGCTGGTATACAGGGCAGGAGTGCATGAAGGAGGAGGGAGACAATCCCTGTATGGGTAATGAAAGCAAACTGGTTTAGTAAATCATCTGATAAACAAACCCAAAATAGGAAATCAAACCGATATTTTAAAAAGCTGTGGGTTAGCATACATGTGGCTAAGGCCATAATTAAAACAGGTTTGAGCAGACCTTCAATACATCCAGTGAAAAACATTGAAAATTCTGGCATAACACTGTTAAATCTGTTCTTTCTATTGGCCTTCTGTTCACTAGCTCATAGCATAATGGTTATCAAAATGGCACTACTTATAGCGGTGGGCAACCTGAGCCTTTGAGATGTTGTGGGCCTGCAATTCTTAGCAGCTTTAGCCAGCAAAGCAAATGCTGAGGCTGCAATCCAAGAACATCTGCAGGGCCAGATGTTGCCCCATTCTCTTCTATATATTAAACCAAGAGTCTGCCATCATGTGTGTTCAGAATCTAACATTAAAATAAATCGGGGTGGTATTTCGAAGACAAGGCATCATGTGAAGAAACATTTCAAAATGTAGTCAGTCTGCTCCAAATGAATATATGCAACACCTGATTTATTATAGGAGTTTTTAATGTGAACTTGCAAACCCTTAAAACATGGTAACATAAAGCAACTTAGAAATCTCTGTCCAATTTACAGTCAAAAGAAACAATTATTTCCTGAATTTTGCCCTTTCAAATAAACTCCCTTAAATGTCTTTACTCGTTTTCTTCAAAGACACAAGCCACGTACAGCTTTAGTTCCCATAATCATTGTCACAAAAAGGGCAAACAATATTATCTGACTTTTAGAAAATCACTGTCATTTGAATCATGGATAAGTTTATCTTCATTTCAAAAGGCTTCTTTTGAAAGGAAAAAAAAACCTTTGCAAACCACATTTGTCAACCTTTGCACACATTTTAAATTCAAGAAGGTCTTCTGTCTGTGATGAAATGCAGCCTTTCTATTTGTGCAGTGAAGCCAGTGCTGAGAGATGAATGCTCAACTCTTTGTTCAGATGGACCTTTGGTCCACCGGATAAGGTACAGCTAATTATGGAACTACAGGGCGCAATGGCTTCCGTCAAACCAATTTCAATTGTGATTTTAACTCCTGATGTTCTTTTTTTAATAACAGCTTTAATCATTTTCCACATATATGTTCTCATGAAACAAATATCACATCCTCCAATGCCACATTTTAAGTTACTTTTTCTAACATTTTCCCATGGTTTATGTATAAATCAATCGCCTTTCCAGCAACATGGTACCCATATCAGTAGCTCATATTTTTTTAAAAAATTGATCTATGTGATCTTTAGCAAAAATATGATCTGTGAGATTTATGTGATCTATAGAAATGCTTTAGCATGAGCACTGACCTTGGGTGAACATTTGTAACTGAATTACAGATGACTGAAAACAAAGGGGCGCTCCTTCCCATACACTGCAGAAAACTGGTGGAATGGGGAGAACTGGTGGGATGTGGCTATCTTTGGAAATAAATTCTATAGAAAGGACTGGGAAGGATGTACTGAAGAAGGCATTGCAATGTATTTCAAAGAGGGGACAGAGTCCAGGCGAGCAGAAAACCTAACAGGCATAGAGACCTTCACAGAACCTTTGTTTGGAAACTCCATCTGTGTGTGTGCGCACACGCGTGCAGAGAAAAAAAGCTGAAGAAACAGTGGTCGGGCTATTAATGAAGATTATGTCATTTAGATTCCCGGTAAAATTCTGAAAATCCTAAAGATCTCATCTGGAAGCACATTGGGAAAGGGAGGAATAGGATCAGGGAAAGATATTACCACAGTTCTTCCACTGAGGTGTTCTGGGTTCTTCCTCCTCCTGTTCCTCCCACCTCCATGATCAGAGGAACAAAACATGCCTCCCGTGTGTGAGCTTTTTAGATTTTCCTGTTCGTTTGGCTTTAGCTAAAAGGTTGCTGGTTCCTGGTGAGGCTGTTCAGCAACCATCTACCTGGCCAGACACCAGAGATGTCACTTGCGCAGCCTGCTTGGTGCTTTCTGTGCGTGGGAGTTGCGTTCAGCTGGGCATCTGGGCACCCTCAACTCCCTAACCCTTTTAAGAGGACAGCCTCCTAGGAACCCTTACCTGAGACCCCAGAGGCTGGATAGCAGAACCCGCAAACATCATGCAGTGTTTTCACGATTAGGAAGGTTACGGTCCATTGGATTGTCAGAGGTCTCCTTCTCTTTGAAATCACTTTGGAGCAATGCTGCGTCAAGAAAAATTCACTGTATATACATTTTTGTAAACATTAAGTATCTTCTGGGGTACTGAACAGATGAAGGCATAATCTAAACGCAAAACTTCTAAAATTATTTTTGTGCATATCTTTAAAAATGCATTAAGTAGCATTTGGAGATACTTCATACATGACAGGATTCTGGATTGCTTATTATACCATGCACACTATGTCACTCATCATATAGCATCGTAAAGTCACTAATTTTATGCCTGATCAACTGTAGGATAGCTAACCTCATGGATCAGCCAAAACAAATGCTTTATATTAGAAGCCAACACTGTTATTTTAATTGTTGTATGAATATAACAGTTACAATCTAGCACAGAATTAGGCGTGCTTAAGCCCATTAACGAGTGTCTAACTCGGTGTTGGATTGTGACCTAGTGGTCTGGAGATTCAGACTCCTCCTGTGCAGACTCCTGATTGTATGTATGTGGAATTATTTTTCTAGCATTTTGCAAATGTTCCAGCTGATTAAGCACAAGGATCATTATTTTTAGGCATCACTGCATCCCAGCAGCCTACTTTTGATGCTTCGCGATGTAAAAGTGGTACCTAAGTTTATGATGGCTTTTCATAAAGATGGGATTTATTCATAACAGTGAAAAAGAAGACTTTTTAGACAGCAAAACTACCTTTGCTCATCAAGCTTTGTAAGAGTAGAACTGAACATCGTATTATGGGGGAGGAGAAACATATAGGTAGCATTTTCCGTCAGTTCTGTTCAGTGGCCCATCTATTCCAGTATTGTAGAACCTTGCCAGCAGAAAAGGCAGGGCTTCAGCAGAGGCCTTTCCAAGCCCTGCAAGATGGACTGAACCTGGAACATGAAGAAAGTGGACATCCCTCTCCCGTGTGTGTGTGTGTGTGTAAATGGAAAAAAAACCAACAGGTCCTAAATCAAGCTCTTAAAGCGGAACTTAAAATGTTGACCCATTGCAAAAAATCTACAGGGAAGCCAAAAATTCCCAGTGTAATGATGAGGAACTTTTGGTTTTTTCTTTGAAAAGGTGGTTCAGCATCAGAAGACACTATGGTAGCTACATTTGTTCCACAGTATTGGAAGCAATCAGATCAACAACTAATACAAGACTTTCAGGGCCCTGAATTTTCATAAAGGCCACTGGGCATAGTGGTACTACTATCCATATGTAAGACAAAGTTCCTCCCCTACAATCTAAAATTTGGCACAAGGAGAAGGTTAGAGAAGAAGACAGAAAGAAGAATATGCATTCAGTTTAAGTAAGGGATGAACTGTCACAAAAATGCTAGATTTTGAGGGGAAATTGGAAGGAGTGAAAAGAGAACAACCCAAGTATGAGAGTCCGCAAAAGAGGAATATTCACTACTAGAATTATTGCTAAAACTTCAGTGTTATTGCATGATGGCAATAAGAAACTTTCACTGTGGCCCACTTTCAGTAATATCTGTATGCAAAAGAAACTGCTTTCCGATTATGCAACATCAACAACCTGTTATTTATGTTTGGTGGTGACTCCAATTTTTAACAATTTATTTCATCACACTCTTATCAAGAGTTTCTGGTAGGCTTCCTTCAAAGGGTCTGGTCAGTGCCAAACCTGTTTAACTTCATCAGGACTAAAGCATCAGCTGGTCCTAGACGATTATCCAAGCTTTGATGTAAAGCTGAACAATCTGCACCGTCCATGATCAGTGCAAATGAAACTTTGCTGTAGTTGCAGAAGCTGACACTGAAGTGCATCACAAACAATATTATGAGTGGGCTATGCAAATCTGCAAGTGTCATGTAAAAAGTGACTTTAACAAGAACTTAAATGGAAGTAACAGGTTATCAGAGAAGGAAACAGAACTTCATCTCTGAGATGTCAAAAGCACTTTCCAAGAAAGATTACAATGTTCTCCTGCAGAAACTAAGAGGCAAGAACAAGGTCATAAGTCAATAACAAATTTACCATTTTCATCTGAATGTTATTTATAATGTTGCTTGTAATGCTGGTTTATGACAAAGCCAACATCCCCAAATACAAGGTTATTTGTATTTGGAGCTGCCGTGCCACAAATTCTTGTGCGCTTCCTGCTGACTACTGCATTTACCAATATGAATATTTAAGAATGGCAAGGGGCAGGACAGGACACATCTGATGTTTGGGAAACAAAAATGTTATTTGCGGCTTTCCTTTGCCTCTTCCTTTACATTTCATCTTCCCAATCCTCTCCCTCTTTCCTTTCCTCTTTGGTCACTATCGGATGAGACCTATGCCTTTCCCAGTTATTCAGCCTCTTCCACCTTCTCCCTTCTTACTGTGCCTTATTCCTTTTCCTGGGTTTGCTTGCCGGCTGATCCTGCTCCAGGATTTGCCTTCAGTGCTGCTCTCCAAGATGAGCTACTTGGCCAAATATGGCACGATTTCACAGGGCCTCCACAAGACAGACATCTATGAAGGTGCATTTGAGTAGGAACAGCTGGGAGCATTTGACACTCAACCAGGCCTCCCTGCAAGCATGTTTATGAAATAGGGACAAATGACTAAAGACACTTATAGAAAAGGTAAATTATATTTGATGAATATGTTAATTATGATATAGCGTGAGCTATAAAGAACAAGTGTTAGCGTAGCGACTGGAGTTTGGACTTCAACACTAGGTTCAGAGCAACTTCAGTATAAAGCTAGGTGAGTAATCTTAGACAACAGCACTGCTATTACTACTACTATTATGTAAAAACAGCAAGTGCAAGCAGTTTTATGTAAGAAATGATGCATCATGGGATGCTGCCATTTTGTGGTGGTGCTCAGGACTGTTTCTCACGTCGTCGGATCTAAGAGCAGCCCACAGTGGCCCGGCAGATGCCTTTGGGAAGCCCCTGGGCAGGACCTAAAGGTAACATCCACTCGTTCCTAGCTTCCAGAGGAACGCATCTCTAAACCTGAGCACTCCATTTAGCTGTCATGACTATTCCCACGGAGAGATTGGTCCTCCATAACTTTGGCTACTTCCACCTTCAAACAATCAATGCCCCAGCCCTCAACACATTCTGCCTCAAATACAAATCAGGTACTCTGGCTGTTTGTCCTGCAGCCACTGCCGATCCATTTCATTGCTTCCCCTTGAATAGAAGCAATACTATAACAGAAAGAACTCTTTGTCTATCTTTTCTAATTGGGTCCCTCACAAGAGGAAAAAAGGCAGGATACAAGTGCAACCACAATAAGCACAGTAATAAATGCATAGTTGTATAAACTCCATTAAAAAGTAATGCATGCATAATTGTGTAAACTCCATTGTATAAAATTGTATAAACTCCATTTATCCTTTTTCCTAAGCTAAAGAACCCCAAATGTGTTAGCCTTCGTAGGAAAGGTACTCTACCTTCTTGGTACTTTGTATTGCCCTTTTCTACACCTTTTCTAGTTCCACAATATCTTTATACAGAAGACAGACTCCAGCAATTCAGAATGGATTGCAGTTGCATAAGTCTGATAACTATTTTCTCAAAATTAGACCATTCATTTATAGCAGATAAAATACCAGTCAAAAATCTGTCTCTCGACTCTCTGTATAGACAGCAATAGATAATGTAGTGAGGAAGGTCCTCTGCTTCGAGGGATCCACAGATACAGACATGGTGCTCCATTGGAATTTGAGCATATTGGCCAAACAGGAGAGCTGAATGCATGGCTTGAAATTGTACAGCTGTAAAAGCCACCCTAAGGTTGTGCTTAGAAATGTTAACTAAGGATCAAAAATGATTGTGCTTAAATGGTTTATACCAAGAGGCTATTTTGGATGATTGCTCTATTAGGACATCTGAATAGTAGATCCAATACCTGAGGTGTGAGTTGTCAGCTGTGGCCCAGCATCAAAAAAAAAAAAAAAGTGTAGGAGGGAACCAGAATATTTGGGATCTTTTGATAATAACAGATTAAATTATTTGTGACCTAAAAACTGGGACAAGAGGAGATGTTTCTATTCCAATTTTTTATGACTGCTAGGTGGAGTTACACAATGAGAGATCCTCTTTTTTTCCTACAAACTCTCAAAAACTGCAGCAGAAGGTAGATCTTGAAGGTGTGTGGGACGGAATAGGAGGAAAAGGTATTTCAGCCCCCCAATTATGCAGGTGAGATGAGTCCACTGAAAGTTTGGACTGATACATGATATGCAAGCCTTCTTAAACATTTGCTCATCAGAAGAGGAAGATGAGAACTACTGAAAAATGGTTGATACCAAGGAAATAACTGGTGGACTGTCATTGACTTAGTTTTCCTACCTTCTCCAAAGTACTATCTTCAAAGTACACAAACGTCACCATCAGAATGTAGGTCTATCTAAGCATTGTTAGTTGAAAAGAGGACAGTAGAATGAAGCCACACATTTCAGTAAAGTTCAACAGAACTCAGTAACTGTTCTGAGTTACTGAATTAAATTGTCTTCTAAATTTAATTAAATTGTCTTCAAGAGGCTGACTTCCTTAAAGAATATGAAATACACCCTTGTGCAATTTAAATAACTGATTTCTCTATCAATTTTTATTGTCTCAGGAGAGTTGCAATTTATATGTAAGCTTGGCATATAGATAAAACCCACAGATGTTTCCAGAGATATTCTGGGCCTATGTTTTCTTCCTATGAACTCTGCCAGCAAACATCTGTTCGTATTCTTGTATTATTTCATCCTCAGTCTTTGAGATGGATATTGAAGATAAAATTCCATTTTTTCCATTCCATTATAGAATTATTATAGCTTTTTAAATTGGCAGTCCAGGCAAAACAGAGTAAATTCTAGCAAATATTATTGAATATTGTTTGTGGGCGTGTGTTTTTCTTTGGTTACCTTTTGAACCTACATGGCAAGTAGGGCTCTAGTTCTCAGTGTAAATCAATACCTGTGCTGGACTACAACTGACTGAAAGTTCCCTCAGGGAGCACTCCTGAAAAAGTCCTCTAATTAGCAAGCCACTATTGCACGAAAGCTCTTGGTCTACTTGTTAAATATCATGACAGCCCTGGCTCATTCATGGGTATCCCTGCCCATTACTGGGACTGGGCTTCTAATTCAATGGATTCTCTTTCCTTTAATCCAGCGATGTTTTAGTCAAGTCGATGCCGACGTTCTGGAATAGTGGTGGGGACTGACCCACACACTGGTCTTCTGAAGGCCATGATGAGCAGAGCCAGCCTCAAATGGAGGAAGCATTTACAGCATGTGGCACTGCAGCATCTTCTCCATGCAACCCCGTTTCTTCCTTACCTCTTGCAGACATGCGCCACACGAAGCAGCAGAGCAAACCATTTCCAGAAGGGTGGTTCACAAGCAAAAGGGGCCCTCAGCACAGGATGATGTCGAGGGAACATGAAATGGGGCTGAGAGCAGCATCCCACCCTCAGGCCACAAGTTCTCCATCCCAGCTCTAAAGTTCTTCCTTAGAAACAGAAGAAGCTGCCTTTTATGGTATCAGACTATCTGTCCATCTAGCCCAGTAGTGTCCGCCCTGACTGGCAGTGGCTCTCCAACGTTTCATATGGGATTATTCCCTGCCCCGCCTGGAGATGCCAAAGATCAAACCAGGTACCTTCTGAATGTGCTCTATTCTTCTGCTACAGCCCATCCTTTGGATACTTCCAGACAATTCTTTTCTTGTGCAACTGTTCTACTTCATTCCTCTGTTTCCTGTATGGGTCTTCCGTTATTTTTCTTATCACAAAATATTCACTAGGGAAGGAAAGGTGGAATGCCTGTGCAAAGTCTCTTGACTGGTAACATCAGGGGCCCTCCATCTGGAAGTATCCCTTGCTTTGCTTCCGAGAGATGCTATTTTATTACTGTCCTGTGATCAACAAAAGAGAAGAAGGATACAGAACAGCCTGTGTCTTTGACTTTGCTGAGAATCTGAGCAAAATCGCTGTCATTACTACATTAACAGGGGTCTATAACCCTGTACTTGATGCCTGTCTGCTTGGCAATTCAGGCAGGCCACACTTTAATTCTTCCCATCCTGATTTCCTAAATTGTAAATACATTTAAATAGAACTAGACAGATTTTATAATTAACATTGGAAGGCCTAGCACAGAAGTATTTTTATTTTCAACAAATGCCACTAGGATTAGAACATACATTATTCAAAAGCTAGAGATCAGTGTAATAATAATATATGGTTTCTCCCTAGAAAAGTTAATGATTAATTTTGGGTAAGAGGTCTTGCAGATAATGGTATGAGATGGGGCAAGCTGAAGTACAGTGATTAATTCTTAGCCTTTCCTTATTTTAACTATATTATCATTGCATTTTTATTCAGCAGCTGCTTGGGCAGGCAAAATTAGTTTTGTTATTCCTATTACATCTTCTATTCTGTGTGTGTCATTATGCAATCTCCTTTAGAAATAGCTACAACAGGCTGGATTATTTTAACATTTTTTGATTCAATAAATCTGTCCTAGAGGATTTTATCCCCAAATTACTAGGAAACCTAGTTGCAGATACAGGTCCTGTTAGTAAATTTGGCAACCCATGGGAATACTTACCTCCTTCCAACCAAGGGCTACTTCCACAGAAAATTCAGGATTCATTATAAATATGTAAAAACATTTTCTTTAGCTTTCTTTCTTCCTTTGGAGTGTCAAATCGAATGGAATTAAGCCAATCTCTTTCAAATATGTACCAAAATGAATAAAAATAATATAAATTGGTCCTGTGTGTTCTGTAGAATATTTAGTGTTTAGGGACTGGAAATTGTTTGGCAATTTGCATCTACAAAGGCTAAGGAAAAGGAAAATGTAGTTGTATTTTTAGGAAAAAAATAGAACTGGAAGATATAAGTTAGGTCAGTGCTAGTTCTTAGTTTCACTGTTCAAATTAGAATTCTAATTCAGTAGTTCAAGAATGGAAAAGCAGAGTCAGTGTGCCAGTTGTTTCTCTGCTAATCTGCTTACTTGGTAAGAAACAAAATCAGAAAAGGTCCTTTTCAGGGCCATTTATATGCACAGATAAGACGCTTTGCTGGGGAATCCTGTTACTGTTAGTTATCAAAACTTTCAACAGCTTGCTTTTCTCTACAATGCTTTTAATTCAGTTCCAATAAATCTGTCTAGGGTTAATCTTCATACAACTAATCCAGATTGCATTGTGTCCTAGTAGAGAAGAAAGGTAAACAAAAGCAAAAAGGAGAGGCCAGTAAAGGATCAGGACTGAGCTCCAACAGAAACATCATGTCTGTTAACGGACTTAATGTTTTAATAAATAATAAATAAATAAATAAAGTGAGTCAGTGTTTTGTAGGGGCTAGCACGCTGGGCTGGGAGATCTTAGTTCTGCTTGGATCCCCACTTGGCCACCAAGCTCAGTGGGTGACTTTGGGCCAGTCACTGCCTCTCAACGTGACCTATCTCACAGAGGCTTCATGAGGATAAAACCTGGTAGACTGCCTTGGGTGCCTTGCCGGAGGATAAAAGGTGCGATAGGAATACGATGATGACAATGAAGATGATGGTGAAACTCATTTTATCTTGGTACCTGCAATGCAGATAGCCCTGGATGAATCTAGCAAGGCGGTCAAGCCCACAGAAAACAAACCAACCAGCTATGGCACTTGGGCAATGGGCCTACAAAACATATTCCTAATTTCAAAAAGAATGCGTAACAGCTCATTGTTGCAATAATAGCATTTATCTGTCTCCTGATTCTGTTTACAATGTGATTGACGGACAAGAAGATGGAAGGCAAAGCCTTGCCAGCTTGAAATTGTATCATGAACGAACAACTACATGCCTGAAGAGGATGTGAAAATGTGTCAGGGGAACGGGAATGTCATTTGAAACCAAATGTTAGAAATAGGATTTTTTTAAGAAGGCATTTATGATAGATCAGGTGATGTCCATAAATCTAGTAAATACAAACAGCCACCTTATGGACGTTCCCTTAAATTCCCCCTATGGCAGCTTTCCGTATAGCGAGCCATTCATGTGCAGTGGCTCGCTATGGAAATTGAGGGATTTTCTGCATCCTCCCACAAAATGTCTTATAAATATTGGTTTGCAGTGGCGTGGAGAAAATCCCCTAATCTGTCTTGAGAGCCTGCTGCATGGAGACAGCTTGTGCAAGAAAGAATTTAAAGCAGCTCCATGCGGTGGGGCCCATTTAAGCAGCGGGATTGGGGACAAAATGGGGGTGTCCCCCTGGTCCCTCTTCCAAAGCCCCAGAAGATCACCAAGATAACCGAGGCTGTGGTCATCATTTTATATGAGCTACCTCATGGCATTTATCAAAAATCAATGGCTAAATTTAATTATTACTTGAATGGAATTCAGCAGTGGCTGCCACACTCCCTCCTGCAGATTTCTGATGGATGCCACATGCTCTGCCTGTGATTAAATTTACTTTGACAAAGCAGGTACAAATCTGATTTCTAATAAATCCTTGCATTTCCCCAAATGCTGAGTAAACAGATACAAAGCATAATGTTACACAGCTGTCACTACTTAATTAATTATGCAACTCGTATCAACCTATCCATTAAATTATTAAAGACCGAGTTAAAAAGTAAATCAGAGAAGGCCATGTTAGGGCAGGGATGCTACGGCTGCGTCAGACTCAGCACTAGGGCAAATTAAGGGGCAATTGCAAATTCGTCAACAGGTCAAGCACAGTGCTATCACTTCAGCAAGAGGGCAGGAGAGCCAGGAAAGGAGCTCCGTCTTATTGAGCAAGAAGAGCTCCAAGGAGAAGGCCGGAGGCACGGCCAAGGTCGAAAGAGAGATGAGCCATCTGCACAATACAGTCAAGCAGGATGCCTGGCACAGTCCAGCTCGTGGCCTTGCAGCAAAGCTCAGGTGCAGAGGTGGATGGGGACTCTTGAGAACCAGCTCAAGCTGCCAGAAGCTGGGAGCTCACCTGTCCATCCGAGCAAGCTGAGGCTCCTCACCTGCCACAACCAGAGTTGGCCTAGTGACTGGGCCAGATCTGCAACAGCATAGGAACTGGCCACAGGGGGGATCAGGGGTCAAGAAAATTAAGATGTCAACAAAAGAGAGCAGAGCCTCCAAAGAGGCCATGTTCATGCCTATGCAACAGCTCTTCCCACAGGGATAGGTGGGTGGATGAAGGGCTTTAAAAACAGTTCCTCAGCTTAAAAGTTACTGCAAAAACCTAACATTTGGTGGGTCTTTCCTTCCAAGAAAAAATCCTTGCCTGGACTGATCCTGAAGCCTGAGCTCTAATCTGCCTCAAGATGCAAACTCTCCAGAAATTTTGAAACCATGTGTGTGGGGAGTAGAAGGATTCCTCTTAATAACAATGACGACAAGAACAATGGCGACGATGATGATGGAAAAATCTAGCATACTTTACATAGTGGAAGTAGTTTTGTTACTTTAGGAATATATAAGTTATATGCATAATTTAGTTTGGCTTGAAATTATCATGTCAGACATATTGTCTGAATTATTCAGGCAATAATTGCAAACAATTTACTTTTTGCTCTTTTTTTTTTTTTTTTACTTGTGCCCTGAGATAATGAGGTCTGCCCTGTGCTAAATGTCATCATGTTGGTGCCGGGGTAAGAATGCCTTCTTCCCCATGCAGTTTAGGAAAAAATATCCAAAAGTTTATACACTGCATGGGGGAAAAGGGCATTCTTTACAACAACAAGAACGTAAGTTGCTTCTACTGCATCGTGCTTTGTTTTTTATTAACTGCCGTAAACTACCCAGAGAGCTTTGGCTACTGTGCAGTACAGACAGGAAAAGACACACCAGTATCTTTAAAATTGCGACTGCTTAATTTAACAGAGCAAACTGAGGGTCTAGGAGAATCAATCTGTTCCCAATCCATTCCAGTTTCTCAAGTGCATGGTCACAAATTCATTCTGCCCTGTGCTCTATGATTTTTCTTGTATATCTAAAATTTTGCATTAGTGCTCCTTCATAAAAAACACAATTTTGTCCATCTTTTTGTGCCCATTTTTGAACCAAACACTTCACTGAAAAGTTTGGAGAAGTGTGTGCTGCAAGAAAATAACCTGGTTCTGAAGGAGTCCAGGAAATGTAAATGAGGTGAGTTCGTTTCAAATAAAGTGTGCCCAAAATTCTCCTCTATGCAGATGTTTTCCATTCATTTTTATTGTCAGATTAAAAGCATCAAAAACAAATCTGAAAATAAAAAAAAACAAAAATGAAGAAATTACATTGTTACAGTTTTCTTACATTAAAGTTAAATTACTCTATTGCAATGAACACATATATACTATGTACTTCTATGTATTTTAATTTTATATTTGTAAATCAATGTATTTTTTGTATTTTTATATTTAATGGTAATTTATTATGTACTATTGTATTTCAATGTATTTTATCATGTTGTAAGCCGCCCCGAGGTTTCGGCAAGGGGCGGCATAGAAATGTTATAATAATAATAATAATAATAATAATAATAATAATAATAATATATTTTTATGCATCAGCAAAATATACTGTTATTCCTAAAGACAGTTTTTCATAGTCTTCAGTGAAGGCAGCCCAGATATTGATATATCTTCTCATAAATAAATCCCTAAAACCCACTAGTTCAAAAATCCAAAGATTCATGAGCCGACACTTATTTTAAAACATCAGATGCTCTGTCCCCCAGTAGCATGGGTTACTTCTGTGAAGAAGTTTAAAAGGAGGCTAACAATTAACTAGGTGTGTGAGGTAAGTGCTATTCAAAATGACCCAAAAACTGAACATATGGATACAATCTGGGGATTTCTTTAGATGCAAGCAATTGCTTCTGCTGTATTAGAAAAATCAACCATGTAAATGATCATAACATTGTTGGTATAGTTAACCAGCAATGAGAGATTCTGAGTTTCTTTTTATCCACCAAGCAAACTCACTGTCATGATATGCAACAAACTTTCTGGTTTTGCAATCTAAAAAGAAAAAATGCTGGTAAGGAGGAATAAACCAAAGAACTCTGTAAAAGAATAGATTTTATCAAAAATAAAATGGCGGAGCCATCAAAACACATCTCATAACTATTTCTCAATCACACACTTGGAAAAGCAGGTCAAAAATGGATAGATTCTTCTCATCCAAGCTCCCTTTCGACAGTACCTTGAATGTTGACTAATTCCCACTCTCATATATAGAAAATGTTAAAGGAAGTATAATTTCCTTGAAACCCCCCGGGGTTGAGTTTTTTCACAGAAGTGGAACTAACAGGGAACATTATTTACTTAATAGATGCATGTGCTGTCCCTCGACTGCCCTATTGAGTCCAGTGGTGGCTTACAGAATTTATTTTTATTTAAAATATATTAGGTAACAGTCCTGCGCACATTTAGAAAACGTTCCACAACTGCTGCAGTGTGCTAGGAGTGACCCTTACGTTATTCCAAAGTAACATTTCACAGCAGTGTTGTAAGCCGCCCCGAGGCTTCGGAGAATGGGGCGGCATAAAAATGTTTTAATAAATAAATAATAAATAAATAAGTACAGAAGACCTTCAATATGAATTTGCTTCATTAATACTCCAAGTTTGATCTAGAAAGCCCTCCAAAGTAACTTAGCTAATAATAAAAATAGTCTATTACATCTCTGAAATGAATCCAGTTAAAACCTTCAGATTTAAGTTATAATTAACCCTCCAATAGATCATAATGCTATTTAAAAGCCAGTGACAGCCTAATTTTTCAAAAGCCATTTTGGGGTATGGCCACACGAAAGTCACGTGTGCCGGGCCTGGTTCCCCCTTCTTATTGTCCCAGCCCTGCCATCCAGACTCTGGGGAAACATCAGAGGGTTTGTTCTGCATGTCTACACCTGCTCGATCTCGACCCTCCTCGATCAGCGTTCTGAATCTCATGGGGAGCCAAGGTACACAGGTTGGGCTCTCTGCTTCAGTCCTTTCCTTCACAGGAAAGCTTCCCCACATGAGGGCAGTGTGGCTGAATTTGGGCTACAAGGGTGGACCAGCTCTTACTCATACACCTGTGCATTCGCTGCGGCGGGGGGATGTCTTTAAAGGGGCGGACAGCATTGTGTAACTGAACTTCTCAACAAATAATCGATTACTGAAATGTCTGTCTACTGGCATGTTTCTTTTGTTAATGTCGTACGTTGTTTGGTTCCCTCTAGTTTTTAAAAGTTGATATTTTACAACTTCCTCATCTCTACCTTTCCATAAGCATAATGCAGATTCAGTGTAACTGATATTACTCCAAATTTATGTTAAAGATAATGGCAAGTCACAACAAAATTATGTTATCCATGTTGTGTTATTTAACATTATGTTATTTAACAAAAATATCTCTTATCTGTGTTATGTTATCTAACAAAAATGTGTTATTTATGCAGATGTATCTATTTTGGAAGATTTTCTTCAAATGCATGCCCATGCAGAAAATAGGGCTTGCAGTTTAAGGCCCACAACAACATAGAGCTAACTCTAGACAAACTAAATAGGATATAAGTAAAATTAAAAAGGTAATTGAAATATCTTAAAATGTTGAAAGAGTTAAGTCACCTGCTCATTGTCCTCTAAACATTATATGTAAGCCTATTTTTCCTGAAAATTAACCCAGAGAATTAAAATATTTCTGTGGATTGTATCTTCTCCAAATACTGCAGGTCTATTGGCATGTGCTGCCCAGTTTTCTGTCAGTGCCACAAATTTCAACATGGCTAAGAAACAGATCTAAGGGGAATTTTGAAGGAAAGGACTGAGCCAGCAAAATATCACACTTAAAACTGAATGAGTTCCTATAGAAACAATGTAAAGTGTGCCCAGTCTTCTGCCAAGTCATATTCTTCAGTGTCAAGTGTTAACTATGTCTTTCCACCAGCAGCCAAACACGCAGTGACCGGGTACCTGAGCTGCAATAACCCATCACGGGTGACAAGCTATGGTGGGTTGTGTTGTGTGAACTCATTCCGCCTCCTGCAGGGTGACACCCCTGCCAAGACACCCCAGCTTGTCACTTGCTGCTCTCTTGGGGTTGTTGAGCACATTATAGGTGGATCTGCTGTTGAACCTGCAAGAGCAGCAAAACCATTTCTCTTCTCATCCAGATCACAGCTGCTGACAACATCCCACCCCAGCAGGATGGTAAAGCAACCGTCACTGGCTCGCGTCCCCCACCTGACTGCAAACCCCCCTTTTTGCTTGCTGCAGCTGGTTGCCCCTTTTTCACCTTTTTGGATACTGTGATCCCTGAGTCGACCCCCAGTGACAGACCCTCTAAAATACCCAAGGGGCAGATAGAGGAGGCTGTCACCAATATTCTTGCCATTCTTGACCACTTTTCGTGAGGCATCCACAAGTGCAGGAGCTGGAAATTAGAAGCCTCGCCTCAGTTATGTCCCAGGAGGGGCCTGCTATCAAAGAGGCAGTTTTTAAAAGCTTTGAACAGGCTCTGCATTGTCTCCCAGAGGCAATTTTTTTGCAAAGGACCTACCATGAATAGCAATGCCCATAATAACCTGCTAAGAATTGTCTATGCATCTTATTTGCACTAAGGCATGTTCAGGGTGAGGTACGGTTAGGTTTGCATGCAAGGCAGGGTTTCTGCTGCTAACTAAGCAGGTCAGTACCCGTAAGGTGTACAGGTCTGCAAGAAGGACATGCGTAGTGGGTAGCCATGCATTTCAGGATTTATTAGCTGTAACGCAGGAACAAGGTTTCTGTTCGTCAGCTTTACTGTCTTTAGTGACCAGTGTTGTTAATGTAATTTAATATTCTCTCTTACCCTTAACTATGTCTTTCTGTGCTATACCATAAATATGAGAGCAATGCTAGCAGCAAAGCATCGTTTTCATTATCTTATTTAAAATGCAACACACAGCCTTGAAAATAATATCCAATTACTTAAAATGAACAAGCACCACAAATGAAAAATCCATGCACATATTAAATCCCTCTTTAATGCCTTGAAACAGTATGTTGTCTGTGGTCTTTTCGGTTAAAGGTGAGACTGTGTGCATGTAGAGTCTTGAAGCAGAGTCTTGATGTCCAAATCAAAGCAACAGGGCTTTTAGGGTGGGGACAAGTTGCTGGTTCTCACTTTAAAAAGGGCAGACCATGGACATCACCTCCTCCCTCATGTTATGTCAGGGAGAATTATTCCCACTCTTATATTCTACAGTGATCCTTAACAGCATCCAGGTGAGGTGGTGATGTTTCTGCATGAGTGCCTGGACTGAGTGGAGGACTGGATAAAAGCCAATAAATTGATTTATTCAATCCAGATAAGGTGGGGGTGCTGTTGGCAGGTGGGCCATCTGTCTGGGTGAGTGAGATTCACCCTGTTCTGGAGGGCACTGCACTCCCCTTAAGGAACAATTTGCCTAGTCTGGAAGTGCCCCTTGACACAGAGCTATCCTTGGGATTTTAGGTGGCTGCTATCACAAGACGCTCATTCCACCGGCTTTGGCTTCAACTACATCCTTACCTGGACAGGCAGAGCAGAGGAATGATATTCACACTCTGGTAACCTCCCGCTTGGACTATTGCAACACTCTTTACGTAGGGCTACCCTTGAATATTTTTTTTTTATTTTTCGATTTATATCCTGCCTTTTTCCCACAAAGGACTCAAGGCAGCTTACATCTCCTCCTCCATCTTATCCCCACAAGAACAACCCTGTGAGGTAGGTTGGGCTGAGAGTCTGTGACTGGCCCAAAGTCACCCAGTTGGCTCCATGGCTGAGTGGGGACTCAAACCCAGATCGTCTGAGTCCCAGTCCCGCGCTCTTAACCACCACACCACACTGGTCTGGGTACTTCAGCTTGTACAGAACAGAGCAGAGCAGCCAGGCTGCTAACCAGGACTGACTCACCTTCACTGGTTACTGATTGAAGTCCAAGCCCAATTTAAGGTGTTTACACTAATGCATAACGTCCTATCTGAAGGCACCAACTCTTTATTCATTCCAGCACCAGGCCAAGGTCATATTATTTGCCCAGCATTATAATTACTGAATGTTCTCTCTCTCTCTCTCTCTCTCTCTCTCTCTCTCTCTCTCTCTCTCTCTGTGTGTGTGTGTGTGTGTGTGTGTGTGTATTTATTTATTTATTTATTTATTTCTTGAAAACATTTCTATCCTGTCCTTCCCAATATAACATCTCAGGGCAGCTTACAATAATTAAAACAGTAATAATAATAAAATTACAATAGAAACAATAATACAATAATTAAAACAATAAATAATAGCAATAAATAAATATCATTCAGCAAAGTAAAAAGAAAGAAAATGAGACTGCAGTCTTAAAACATCTAAAATCCTTATTTGTCAAAATGATGGTTAAATAAAAAGGTTTTTACCTAACACCAAAAACAGTATAATGTCGGCGCCAGGCGAACCTCTCTGGGGAGCGCATTCCACAATCCGGGCACCACTGCAGGGAAGGTCCTCCTTTGGGTAGACATCCGATTTAACCCCTTCAGGGAGGGTTCCCAGAGCAAGGCCTCTCCTGCCGTTCTCAAGGGTCATGAGGGCATATAGGGAAGGAGATGTTCCTTCAGGTATCCTGGTCCCACACTGTTTAGGACTTTATAGGTAAACATCAGCATCCTGAATTGGGCCCAGACTTCAACTGGAACCCAGTGGAGCTGGTAGAGGACTAGTGTTAAATGAGAATTACATATAGTAGTAGTATGTTAGGATTCAAGTGCTGTTGCAGATCTAGCTGTTCTGTTTTATTTTCTGTAAGCCATCTAGAGAGCCTGACTGTATATAAGACAAGCTACAAATGCTTTTCACAAATAAATAAGACAACAATCACTGGCAAATATTGAGCCATTTTCGATGGTACACCTTGAGATGCGCTCACCTCTAAGGCTAAAACTTTTTGGAAGTAGCGCAAGACTCTATTTTCAGAATGTGGGGAAGAAGAGCCACCCTCTGTTGTACAGGCATGGGCGATGCAAGGCTGCTCTATCTTCCACAAGCAACAAGGATTCACACCTTGATTGCTTTTTAATCGCTGCAGCCTGTTTCCAATGTCAGCACAATATTTTTGCACTGCTACCCTGATATTGTTTGGCAGTGGTCCATTCATGAAGCGATGGTCACAGCCTCTCCTAGACACTCGCACACAGAGGCAACAATGAGCTGAAATGGGCTTATCTGGTGGTCAGAAACTGAATCTTGTTTTCTTGTATCAGAAAACAGTTAGAATGTAGCTCTGTAGAAGTTGTGCCTCGTTTCTTAATGCTAAGTTCCAGAACATGGACTAGCAGCTTGAGTTCCAGTTCATTATCATAATGTAAAAAGGTTCATTAATTCTAATTGGCTTCACTGAAAAATATACCTTAGAAAAACTTTATATGTTAAATCTTTTCATTGCTCTTAGGTACATATATTTTAGGAAGTTCCAGAGCATGTTACATTTGTTCAAACCAAAGTTTTTATTACATCGCATTACCAGATATTAGTATATACAAATTATATGAATGATAATGTCTATTAAAAACTTGTACAATGTTCGAGTTCCTATAGGCTACCCATGAGATAACTATTATATTCTGTAATACTGTTTGTTTTGAACACAAGCAGATAAATCAACCAGTTGGCTGGCTTCTTCAACATATCCATTTAATGACTAGAGTTGCAGACATCAGCTACCCAGGGAAATTATTCTAGTGCTCACACTTTTTGTGAGTTGAAACTGCACAGGGCACCAGGAGATTCATTGGTTTTTTGGTTCTCTTTCAATGTCAAATTTGCTTCCAGCGTATGTTAGATACCAAACCTTGAACATAGAATTAGCTAGAGATGGACCTGAAAGAGCAATATGATTATAAGGTCTCCTGGGGGTTTTCCATGTGCATTGTTTCCTGGAAAAATGTACTATCAATTTAAAAATAGTAATCTTTGGCAGAAAAATTATCCCCAACACACACATTATAGCACATCAAATTGAGATGTATCATAAATCCTGCATGGTATACCTTAACATAGACATGTAGAAGGCAGTCCCTGCATTGGAGACTCTACTAGAAGAGCAGCATGGAGGTTATTAAAATTCAACAGGTAATTTAGTGAACTTTCTCAGTGTGAGGAAGCCAGAATAGTTTCTGGAAGCCATATCTGCGTCTTACGTAGAGCAGTTATTATTCTTAATGTCCAATCTCGGAGCAAGGGCTTGGCTTGAGTTCCAGTTCATTATATTAATCTAAAAAGGTTCATTGATTCTAACTTCAGCTTCACCAAAAAATTATTTTACAAAAGCTTATTTTATATATGAAACCTTTACATTGCTCTTAGGTACATATATTTTAGAAAGTTCTAAGCACTCACAGCATCCAGAACCCGGGATACTTTTCTCAAACCATCCCAGAGTCTTATGCATAATCTCAGTTTCTGCTAGTTAGGGAGAATACCAGAAATAATTGCATTGTAGCTGTTTTCCCAATTGTACTCTTTAGATAAGGGTTGCTTTTGTGGTAAGAAATTAACTTCTTTATTGAAGCAATTTCACACACACACCCCTGCCTTGTTTCCCAGGAAGTAGGACCTGGGTAGAAAAGAGCGTCATATAATCCATGGCAAGAGTCACTTTCCTTTGCTTTCACCTTGAGAGAAGGAGTTCACTAGTGTCTAAGCAATCTGGGCCCTGGAACATTGTTGGTCATATTAGAAAGATGTATAAATGGTGGGACACGTACAAGCATATCCTGTCTGTTTATTGATAATCAGTATCCATACTGTAATTTTGTATTCAATAAATCTTACACCATACATCACACAGGTGGTTTGGCTTCAAATTGAGGTGTCTTGGCCAATACACTCACATTGTGATTCAGGTGAGATTTGGTTTATTGACAAAGAGCTAGTAGAGTAAGCAGAACTTACCATGTTTATTTTGCCTATTTCTTAGAAGAGAATACAATAAACTTCTCTAGGTAACAGAAAAGAAGAGTGGCTTTTCAGCTAACATCAAAAGCAGGTTGCTTACCTGTAACTGATGTTCTTTGAGTGGCCATCTGTGCATTCACACATATAGGTTGCTGTACCTGCGCAGTGCCTAGGCCGGAAGATTAGAAAGCTAATGGTTTTTGGCAGGAAAACTCCGCTCCCCTCTGCCTTCGTGGTATAAATAGAGCGGAGTGTCTGCCATTTTACTCAGTCTTGAAGACCGCACGTTCGCCCTCTAGAGGTTAAGAATAAAAGTAATGAGAAAACACAATTATATCCGAACGGTACCGATGTGAATTATAGTATGGTACCGAGAACACTATCTAGTCAGCGATATAACCCAACGGTACCGACGCAAATTATATTTCGGTACCGATTTATAGTACGGTACCGAGAAAAACGAGTGGGGCCGGGGGGTGGGTTGTGTGAATGCACAGATGGCCACTCGAAGAACATCAGTTACAGGTAAGCAACCTGCTTTTCTTCGTCGTGGCCTCTGTGCATCACACATATGGGTGATTCGCAAGCTTACCACAGTCGGAGGAGGGAGGTGTCGTCAGCAAAGAACGGATGAGAGAACAGCTCTACCAAAAGAGCAGTCTTGTCTGGCATGTACATCAAGCCGATAGTGCTTGGCGAAAGTACATGGACCAGCCCAGATCGCAGCTCTGCAGATGTCTTGCACCGAAACTCCTGCGGCAAAAGTGGACAAGGTCGCTACTGCTCGTGTAGAGTGGCCACTTGGAAAGACAGATAAGTCTATTTTCGATAGCTGATAAGCCAGGACAATAGTCTGGGTGATCCAATTAGAGAGTCTCTGAGATAATATCGGTGATCCCTTTTCACGCTCAGAGTATTTAACAAAAAGTCTATTAGTAGTACGAAAAGATTCAGTGTGGGATCTGTAAAAGGCCAAGCAACGGCAAACATCAAGCGTGTGTAGAGCACGTTCTATCGGGGTCAACAGCGATGGAAAGAATGCCGGCAGAATGATGTCCTGATTCAGGTGGAACGGTGTGGCCACCTTGGGTAAAAAGGAGAAAGCCATCCGAAGCATGACTTTTTCCTTATGGAAGTTCAGAAATGGTGGGTCTATGCGGAGAGCACAAATTTCGCTAGCTCTCCGTGCTGATGTAACTGCTATGAGAAAGGCAGTTTTCCATGACACCAGGTGTAATTCCACAGTTGCTAAAGGCTCGAATGGTGGTTTGGTAAGCGCTTGGAGCACTACGGAAAGACTCCACGTTGGCATGGCAAATAGACGGATGTAAATTTTGTAGTCCCTTAATGAAATGTCGAACCAGCGGTTGAGAGAAGACTGATAATCCGTGGATAGTGCAATGATAATGGGATATAGCAGCTGCATAAACTTTGATGGATGATAGTTTAAGTCCCTCATGATGCAAATGCAAGAGAAATTGTAAAATATTGGTGACTGAAGCCGTTCCAGGGGAAAAGGAATGGCACTCTGCAAAAGAGGAGAATCTTCTCCATTTAGCCGTATGGGAACGATGAATGGATGGTCTCAATGCAGATTTGAGAATCGCCTGAAATTCTCTGTCCGTAGGCATCGGTACCGTGGCAGTTGCTGTCGAATCCAAAGTCGGGGCCGCATATACCGTCTGTTGAGTAAGGTCACCCGTAGGGTGAGGTGTCCCTGGTACCGACTCAGTGGCGTGAATCAGGTGATCTGCCATGCCGTCAGCTTCAGAGAGAGTATATCCGGATGACGGATTGCTCCTCCTTGTTGTGTTAACACATGCGGAAGAGTTGGTAGATGAAGGAACGTTCTTCTGGACAGCAGCAAGAAAGTGGTAAACCATGGTTGTCTCGGCCACCACGGAGTCACTAGTATCCCCGTGGCATTGTCCTGGGCTATTTTCGCAACCACTCTTGTCAGGAGTGGGATCAGGGGAAATGCATAAAAAGTCATGCTGCTCCAAGGGACCATAAGAGCGTCCCCCATCGATCCCGGCCCGACGCCTGCTCTGGAACAGTATAGGGTACACAGGCTGATCTCTCAAGTGGTGAACAGGTCCACGTCTGGATAACCCCACAAGTGGAAGAGTTTCTCGCAAATTTGTTTGTCCAACTCCCATTTGTGGATTGTTGACATCTGTCTGCTTAATGTATCTGCTTCGACGATGAACTGCCATAAGCACGATGTTCCTCGGTATGCACCAGTCCCAAATGTCCATCGATAGGCGTGCTAAGGCTGGGGATTTTGTGCCCCCCTGCTTGTTGATGTAGAAAACTGCTGCTATGTTGTCTGATGCAATTTGGACAACTTGACGGCATAACAAAGTCTCAAAAGCCTTGAGGGCGTTGAAAATCGCCAGAAGTTCCAGAAAGTTGATGGTTCCTCGCCTCTCGTCGGTTCCAAGTACCTTGGACCCAAAGTCCCGAACATGCTGCCCCCCATCCAAGGAGGGATGCGTCGGTGTACAGAGTTGTCGTTGGCCGAGGTGGTCGAAACGGGGCGCCGATTGACAGGTTGTCTGTGATGGTCCACCATGTTAAAGTGTGAAGGATTGCAGATGGAATCCGTATCGGCTTGGTGGCAGGATCTTGTTGCGGTTGAAAGGCAGTGTTGAAGAACAGTTGAATGGGTCGCATACGTAACCTGGCATCTGGGACAATGGCAATAGCAGTAGCCATATGCCCCAGTAGTCTCTGAACGGATAAGGCTGGGACCGTTCTGTGTAGTCGATTCCGATGAATATGGCTGCATAAGGCATTCTGACGTTCCGGTGGGAGGAAGGCTTTTTCCTGCGTCGAATCGAGTCGTGCCCTGATGAAATCGATGACCTGCGTGGGAATAAGGGACGATTTGTCGTGGTTAATGCAGAGACCGAGAGCATCGAGTAGAGCGCAGGTCATTTGTATATCAGACAGGAGAGCTTGCTCGGATTGCGAGACGATTAGCCAGTCGTCTAAGTATGGGTATATCTGTATTCCCCGTGTCCTCAAGTGTGTGCATACCGGTGCCATACACTTCGTAAAGACTCGAGGGGCTGTGGCCAAGCCAAAAGGTAGAACGTTAAACTCGAACAGGTCGGATCCGACAGTAAAATGTAGAAAGCTTCTGTGTGAAGGATGGATGGAAATATAAAAATAAGCATCCTTTAAATCCAGTGAGGCGAACCAATCCTCTCTTTTCAATAACGGAAGGATATTTTGCAAAGTGGTCATCCGGAACTTCCTTGGTTTAATGTACTTATTAAGAGTTCGTAAGTCCAGGATCGGATGAAGACTAGCGTCCCCTTTCGGGACTGTAAAATATCTGGAATAGAATCCATGCAATCCTTCCGAGCAGGACAACTGTCAAATCGCTCCCTTGAGAAGTAGCTGGGAGAACTCATCGCGTAGCACCAATGAAGAAGGTGTGAAGCAGATCGGGCTTGAAGGAGGGATAACATCGAATTCTATCCTATATCCGAACTGGATGATAGATAACACCCACCTATGAGATGTAATGGACTCCCAAATGGGGAGTCGGCCCTGGAGCCAGTTCCCAAAAGGGAGAAGGGAAGGTGATGTTGGGAAAGAGAGGATGGTTCGCCCAAGCCATCAATGTGGGCGTTTATTGGTATCGAATCGCCGACGGCCTTGGGAAAAACGCTGTTGTGCTTGCTGTCTCTGATGCTGCCATTGTTGATATTGCTGGCGAGGGTAGTTTTGCTGGCGTGGATAGTATGGTTGGTTCCGGTAGGAAGACCGAGGCCACTGCCACTTACGTTTTTGCGGGAGCTCCATGCGGCGTGCAGTTAGGCGTGATTCATGAATCGCCTTTAATTTGCGGTCGGTCTTCTGGTGGAACAGACCGGTACCATCACATGGCATTTCCTCGATTCTGCGCTTCATCTCATTGGGAAAATTGCAATTGCGCAGCCACGCATGTCGGCGTAACGAGATGGCATTGACGAGGGCCCTTGAATCGGTGTCTACATGATGACGAGCGGTAGACAACTGTTGCACCGCCACCTGCATCGCCTCCTTAATGAAAACCTTGGCAAGGTCCGCTTGGTGGTCTGGAAGGGAGGAAACGACGTTATCCAGTTTCTGCATGATGAAGTACTGGTAACGTGCCAGTCTCGCTTCGTAGTTCGATATGCGCACGCTGAGTCCAGAGGCCGCATAGACTTGGCACGCAAGCATATCGATTTTCCTCCCTTCCTTGTCCCGAGGAGCGGTATGTCCCCTGGACTCCCTGCCCTGGGAGGATTCAACCACAAGAGAGTTCGGTTTTGGGTGACGGAGCTGGAAGGGAATGTCATCGTCCCGAACTCTATACATAGCCTCATATCTGCGGGAGGTCGCTTGTGGTTGGGCCGGTTGGTCCCAGGGTTGGACCATAGCCTGGCGCAGTGTAGTTATAAGCGGCAGAGCTATGGATGTGGACTGCTCTCCCCGAACGACATCATAGAAGCGATCTGTCAAAAGGCTTGGTTGTTGATGGGCTTCGATTTCAAGCGAACGAACTAAGCGGGACATGAGCTCTGTGAAAGAGACATGCGGTTCGTCGGGTGAAGCAGGCCCTTGGTATGCGACAGCCACATCAGGGGATGTGGAGTCGACCTCCGAGTCCTCGGAGTCTTCCACGTAGTGCTGCTGGTCGTTGTTTGAGGAGGAGGTTTCAGGAGAGGCTGGGTGCCTCGTCTCCGTACGCCTGGAGGTGGATGGTACGTCTCTCGGGACCGATGGTGATCTATGATCCCAAGGAAAATAGGGATATGGTTGGTAACCACCCCAGCCGGGGGGAGCAACATATCCTGGAATCAACCAACTCTCATCTCGATGTTCGGATGAAAGGCTGCGACATCTGGAAGGTAATGGTGAGGCCACATGAGGTTCGGTCGGTGGCATAGGTGTTGGCGAGTGGTCCCTTGGCAGGGAGTCTCTGATCTCACCATCAGAGACGGACTCCCGAAGCGGCTCCTCCTGTTGCTGGGGAGGCACGCTCTCAGTCCGAGTGGATGGCCTGGGGGATCCCGGTGGAATCACCTGCATAACGAGTTGCAGAGCCGGTCCCAAGGGGGTCGGTACCATGGCGGCCGTCGGTACTGAAAAGCCCGATGAACCTGAGCCCCGGTGTTTTGGGCGATCAGGTTTCTTGCTCTTGCGAGCAGGCTTATCCACCTTTTCCTTCCTCAACTTCTTATGGGTTGAAGGTTTATTCAGACTGGTATGCTTGTGCTTCTCCTGTTTCTTAGCCGGGGGAGAAGGCAGTGACTGAGCCTCCATAGAAGCGACGCCCTCGTCCAAAAGACGCTGCGGAGGATCGGCAGAGGTTGAGGAAGGACGCTTCGCCGGAGCACTCATGGTGGAGGAAGAGCGCTGAGGAGGCGTGGACGAAGAGGAACCAGGCTGTAGGAGCAGTTGGTCAGACTGCATTAATGCCTGATCCCATAGGAGCGTCCTGAGACGATTCTCCCTGTTTTTCCGCATCTGCTTGGTAAATGCCAAGCAATGACCACATTTGTCGGTCCTATGTCCCTCACTGAGGCAGAGGAGGCATAGATCATGTGGATCAACTGGCAACATTTTTGATCCACATTCAATACATTTGTGGAATGCCGCCCACTGCGCCATCGTGGAAAAATGAAGAAAAGAGAATTTAAGAAGAAAATGGACAGAATCAGGAAAAAGAATAAACTTGGAGCAAGAGGAGTTTAAGGTTTTTGAGAAAAAAACAACGAAGAGGCAAAGATCTATAGCGAGAGACAAACAGGCATGAGGCACAGTGAACAGCAGTCGCAAAGACTGAGTAAAATGGCAGATACTCCGCTGTATTTATACCAAGAAGGGGGAGGGGAGCAGAGTTTTCCCGCCAAAAACCGTTAGCTTTCTCATCTTCTGGCCTAGGCAGGAACAGCAACCCATATGTGTGATGCACAGAGGCCACGACAAAGAACTCAAATATTCCTAGTAAAGAGAAGACTGATTAGTATTTCTACTTCAATTAATGAAAAATGCTCAAAGCCACTTCTGACCACTAATGAACAAAATAATCTTTCTGCGTTATTCTGGCAAACCAAACCATTCCCCCATACCTAGGGAATTTATAACCTTTCTATGAGGGTTGTAAACTTCAGTGCATCAGAAAAATAAGGAATTAATGAAAGGTGAAAGACAGGTGAGAAAGGTTTGCTTGGTGGGTGAACACCAGCAGCCTGAAGGAGGTGGAAAAGATCAGACAAATCATTCTATTAACAGAAGGGAGCTTTGGTCCTGCAGGCTGATACACAAGGAGAGAACCGTGAGTTTGATATTTCCTCCCTTGAGTCAATGAGCTGTGTAGCTCTATTTCTAGCAGGACACCCTCTATCCAGAACAGATTGCAATAGTAGCCTTGAGCAGCCCAATGCTGGCAACCTCATGTTTCGGGGGTTGCAGCAGAGGAAGTTTCGTATGGCTGCTATGAACATTCCAAAAAAAACAGCAAGCTTTCTTTAAACTGCAAATTCCTGCCTCATAGTTCACTTTTAGGTGCTGGAAGAACCTACCAATGCCTCTGGTAGGTTCCTGAAAAAGGAAATAATTTGATTTACCGGCTATTTTTAAACGGCTGGTCACACCATATGTACATTTGGCACATGTATTTTGAGGATTTCCTTCATATTTAAGTAGGGAGAAACAGAAGGTTTCTTTCCAGTGATAGCCCTAAAATATTACTTTGCAAATTAACTTTAAATTACTTACAAATTTACCTTTTCTCATTTGTTTCCTATTTAAATATTCAGGAAAAAGTAAGGACAAACATGCATCCCATAGTTTCTCAAGACTGGACAAACTATTGTGAAGATTAAACTGCTGAACAAAACTGCTACAGGATCAAATAGTGAAAATAAAACATTCAAAGTGAATGATGTATTTCAAATGTATGGTTTCTTAAAACCAAGTATCAAGGATTTAAAGATCCAAGGCATGAGGAAGTGACCATCTCAGAATAAAAGCACTATAGAATGTCTTCTGACCTGAAGCTAAGTACACTGTTTTTCCAACATTCTCTTTTCATTGCCCCCTTTTATGTATAGTTATTGGTACACACACTTATTGCTTCAGCAGAATAAACAAGAGGGTTCCAAAACCCAGGAGGGTTTACCATTTGGAAGTCAGCAAAATAATACACGGTTCCACCAAAAGAAGAAGGTGCTGGGCATGTGACTAAGTCTAGAATTACCTAATTTTTCAGACAAAAATCTAAAACCTGATTAGCTGTCTGAATGGCTAAAAGGTGTTACTGCTGATCTGGAACCTGGTCTATGCGCTTCTTTTCAACACAGGCATTTAGAAGTTTGCCTCCCAGTTTTCAGCTCTTACGGCATCAATGAAGAAAAACCTGCAAGGCCCTCCCTCACAAAGGTGGGAACCTCTGAAGGCTAGGCATCAAACCTGACCTGCAGGAAGGGCAATTGTGCTGTACACAGAGCCCTGTATTGCTTTGCATTTCTTCTGCCTGAAAGTTCCTTGTATTTTGTCTCATTAATACATAAGTAAACATGTTCTGGTTGCAGATTTGAGGAATTAAAACTTACGCTGAGGTGTGGACACATGGCCAGGTACAAATACTACCCACTTACTTTGGGTAGTATTTACCGCTGCAGCGGTATTTTGACAAAAGCCTATGGATAAAGTTGGTATTGCCACAGCCTTACTTTTAATATTCCAACATAGATCAAAAAGAAGGATTCAGCTAACCCAGTGACTGAGAAAACTAATTTCATGGTAAAATAATTCTATAATATATTTAACGTTGACAGGACTACTTTTAAAAGAAATCTGAATTACAAAACATATAAGAGAGTGGCAATTGTATAGAGATGCTCTTCAAATGCTTGAAAATAGTTATTCTTCATTACTTCACTATTCTATATAAATAATTTTTTGGGTCAAGTTCCTTCTGTCTTATTCAATAGTAGTTGCTTTTAAAAATATGCATTAAAATGCTTTATAGCTTCCTTAGCTGGCACTTCTTTCTTTCATACAGGAAAGATAAAAGCAGAAATCCCATTTTATTCAGATGCTTCAGGATTAAGAGCACAATCCCACACATGTTTACTCAAAAGCAAGTCCTCTGATTTCATTGGGGATTATTCCCAATAAGTAGGTGACCGCTTAGTGTTTAAGTGGGAGAGTTTGTGTTCGGGGTTTTTTTGCACAACCCCAATTTTCACACAAACAAGCTTGCAAACCAGTGTGGGAGATGAACCCAGAGAAGGCTATACAGCCTGCCAAAGGAAGTGACTTTAGAAACATGAAATAAAACCATTGTTTTTCCTCCAGTGGTTTTTCGTGAAACACATTTCTTAAAGTGCTGCAAAAGCATCATTTTCTCGTGCTGTTATGCACAGTTTTAAATGCAGCGGTTTTACATCTTTCAGGAGTTCCAAACAGTTTCATAACCATCCATACAGCAATCCTTATGGGAGATATTTATTTAAGAAATTCCTTACTAAGTTCTATACAATAAAAGTGGAATGCAAACAATAAAGCACAGCAATTAATACAACTCTTGGGAAAAAAATTGTATCAGGACAGAAGTCGCCATTGCATCCGCTCCTCATACCCTCCACCGGCAGCAGCTGAAAATCAGATGCACCAGCCATTTGGGACACTGAACTGGCTAACACTAGATATTTTAAAAATGAATACCTCCTTATTACATCTTTTTTAAAATTGTCAACAGCACTGGGATGGTCTTGGGGAATGCTGTGTCTCTCTTGATATAAACAGCAAGTTTACGTATTTACTTTTCAAATTTATAGGTTGCTGAAAATCCCGACAGGGCTCTCCCAGCAGCTAACAACATTAAAAAAAAAGCTTTCTATTACCATTCTAATCTTACATTGTGTGTTGCTGGCACTATTTGTTTTGTTTTGTTTAAATGAAAGACCAAACTATGTAATTCATAGTCTTAATAGTAATTAATAGTAACTGTGTCATTTGGCTTTAACACTTTGACTTTCAGATTGTAGAAAATTCACCAATCTTCTTGCAGACTTGCATTTTTAGAGTCCATCCAGAACTACAGTTTCAACCTTGTAATTGCCTTACAATTCTGTTGGCCAACTTAAATTTACTATACAGCAGTATAACTCATGACCTTAACCCTAACCCATTCCTATTAGAAGGAGTTTGCTTTGAGATTCAAAGCCTTTCTGATGGGGGATCTTTTTAATTCCTCTCAAAAACAAGTGGGAAACTTTCTCTTATGACCAGTAGGAACAGTCAGTTGGGCATACAGGCAATGGTGGATGCAACAGAACCAACATCAGCAAGGTTTTCAGGACCGCGTGGCTTTTCGCACTGCTACCCAATCCTTTCTCTTCTTCTTGAGCTCACACATACACACATTTGTCCTAAAGCTGCAAAGATGAGTGCCTTGTGTCCAAAGGAAAATGTATATTAAAAATTAAAGACTGGTCACTGCTGTGGGGAAGCCAGGAACAATGTTTCAATTATTTTCCTTATACTAGAGGGCTATATGAGGATTCATCTGAATCTGCATTTAAGCAGTCTTTCTCATTAAAAAAACCCCCACAGTTTGAAAACTGCTCTGGATACCCAGAAGTGAGACAGGCAATGTATTTCTAATCACTCTGGGTGTTGCTGTTACATTCATACTAAGATATACACACATTTATTGTAGAATCTCTGTTCTTCTACAAGCTAGGGTTTTTTTTCCTTTTATTTCTTTATTTATTATTGGACTTTATTTCCACCCTGTTAGCTATACCTTAAAATAAAATATACCATAAAATACAATTAAAAGTAACAACCAATATAATAATAAAATCTAATAATCTAACACGTAAAACCACGCCACTGTAAAACTTCATGGAACCATAGATCAACAGAAAAGAACAACAGCCTTGTATGTTGTTGTAAGTCGCAAAATCGTGTCCGACCCATCATGACCCCTTGGGCAACACTCCTCCAGGCCTTCCTGTCCTCCACCATCTCCCGGAGCCCACCTAAGCTCACACCAACTGCTTCAGTGATTCCACCTATCCACCTCTGCCGTCCCCTTCTTCTTTTGGCATCTATTGTTCCCAGCATTGTATAACCAGATATAAAATATTAAAACCACTAAAATCATTCTAACACTTCAAATACCAGGAAAATGGCATTCACATGGCATTGGTCCATTCCCAAAAGCTACAAAGCTGTTTTGACGGCACATCAAAGCTCAAAGGCTGGCATTTCGGAGTGGATCTATACATACATCTTCAGCTCTCTGAAAAGCACTAGTCCATATGGAAGCCTGGCGCTAGCAAACAACATTTCTCAGCAAATGCCAGGATCCCTGATCCCAGACAAACTTACTGCCACTAACACCAGGCTGTCCGGTGAGGGCAGAGGACTGCACCCAGCAATGACATGAAGCGAACCTCCAGGCCCATGCGGCACAACTGATCTCACCAACACCACCCATGGACCATGACAGCTCCATGCCAGACGCCTGTGCTTCAGGGAAACCAATGTTAAGATGGCGATACCCGGCAAGTGGGCTCAGAGCTGCCCACTATCCTGGTCACTGCTAGAAGGTCTGGCAATGCTGAGTGGCACTCCTGTCCCATGTGCCTGATCTTATTGGAAAGGGCAAGGCAACAAAGCTGTGGAG
Source organism: Varanus komodoensis (assembly GCF_004798865.1). Taxonomy (NCBI): domain Eukaryota; kingdom Metazoa; phylum Chordata; class Lepidosauria; order Squamata; family Varanidae; genus Varanus; species Varanus komodoensis. Next base: position 8,925,483 of record NW_025335780.1, read on the forward strand.
CCTCAGTCAGAATCACTCCGTCAATTAGTAAGTGATTGCGGAGGCAGGTTACAGGTGCCAGGTGCTGTGTCTGCTGAGAACAGCTTGCCCATGTCCCTTAAAATATGGAGCCAGGCCTGCTTGTGCAAAGCCAGTGCAAAGCCAGAAATACGCAACACCCATTTAACTCTCCAGCTGTGAAAATCTCTACTCATGACCATGCAGTACAAACATACTTTGCCCCTTCCTCCTTCCTGAATCATTCCCTGAGAACTGCAGAAGCACTGTCTGAGTTAACATTTCACACAGAGAAGCGCTGAGAATGAATTGTCCCCCTCGATAACGCTTGATATTATGAATTCCAGCCAAATTAACTTTCAATGAGTTTCAGACAGTGATCAGGGCAGCAGATACATTAGCACTTAAAATTCATATGGCAGAAATCAAAGTTTATGGGGAAAGAAATTCAATAACCTCGAGTCTCATTATTCCTCATCTAGCAAATAGGAAACTATTTTGGAGCATTTTTGTAGATGTAGGGAAAATTAATATGAGCAGGCATTATTAGCTCCCCACTGCTCCCATTTTTCATGGATTTCTCCTCTGGTAATGCATCTCCACATTAAATTCTGCTTTACGTTGACTATGTGTTGACTACGTTGACTATTTCCTATCATCTGCCTCCGAGAGACCTGCTCATTCCGAAAGGACATCCTGCAGTCCCTGATCGGATTAATAATGTACGCATCCCCTCACAGATATATGGAAGTACATAACACAGTAGGGAGTCTTCAGACCTTTGTATTACTCAGCACATAATCTCCCTTGTAATTGTAGCAAGCGAGAACTTACTTAACAGCTGAGCAAATACCAAACAACCTAGTAGAAGGAAAGAAAAAGGAGGGCTCATCAATGGAACTCATTCAGTGACCACTAAAACGTGCAGAAATGTCTCAGTGGTCTCCCTTTTTCTCCCAGATGTTTTAGCATACAACTCCCATCGGTGTTGGCTGGCATAGTCACTGGCAAGGGCTGATGGGAGTTGTAGGCTCAATAACAGGAAGGCTGCAAGTGATCCACTAGTACAGTAAGGCCAAACGAGCAAAAATTATGTATACAACTAGTCTGCAGGAACTGAAACAACATTATATATCAGAGTGCAAGATACTGAGATTTTGAAAGAACTAGAAATACCAGAAGGATAATTATAATGAATATGCCGAATTCAGGATATTACGAACATTCAAACAGGGGTACCTGCAAAAGTGAAGAGCCCTGCTGAAGGGCTCACAAGCATGATCAAGACAAGCCGGACCCTCTGGGTGGGAGCAAATACTTTGTAAGCCTTTGCACAGCAGCTTTTCCCACCAGGACCCCACCTATTAATCCCCAGATATCTACCAGGACACTCTGATGCTCATCCATACCAAGGACAGCGACTCAGCTGGACGTGTCTTTTCTGCAAGTCTCTGTGTTGAATCTGTTTTGTTCCTGTTTGTAGAAATAATCAGATTTATCACCAGAATTATGAGTATTTTAGTATGTGCAAATATTTTATTATAAAAACATTTGTACCAAGACACGATTATACTTGCAGTAGGCCCATTGAAATAAATGAAACTTTAATTAGTAATAAAACTAACTGGAACCCCGTTGTTTTCAGTGTGTTTAAGTTAAGTATGATTAAGTTTGGATCCAATCTAATATGTTATGTCAGTGGATTGTTTTGGACCAATTTTTATGATTTCTACCAACAAGTGGTAGTTAAAACTCCAGCCTGAAAATAAAATGGATTACAATGAATTTATAAAATGTTTTCTACCACCAATAGACTTTATTAAAGAGGAAAAAATTGTTCTCCAGAAAGGTTAACCAGGGGTAATTCAAAATGTGTGGTTATCTTTTATACCTTTTAACTAAAAACACACTTAGTACTCTGCATCCGTAGCTTTTAATCATGATATTTCCAGGGCTAATTTAACACAGCCAATATTCTCTAATGCAAATAGATTCCCATCGATCAAACCAAGCACAGAGGGAGCTACAGTTATTTTATCTGCCCATCAGTGAATGTTTTGTTATCTCATGATGTCCCCAAAGAGGAATAGAAGTGCTTAGAATCAATACTGTCCAATCTAATTTTTCTCATGGCTCTCAAGGACAGTTCTGTAATTAGTAAGAAATTCTATTAAACTGCCCACAGAACTACACAGCAGTCAACTGGAGCTCAACTAGTTTGTAGCACAAAAGAAAGAAGAAAGTCTGAGTCATTGCTATTCCACTCCTTCCTTCCACAACAAGGAGCACAGAGAGAGTACTTACTGAAGAAATAAGATTCAGTTTTTTTCATAAGTGTGCTAGGTGTGTTGGAGTGGAGATGCTTGAGAAGTTCAACCTGAACTTATTTCAATAGAAAATGAAGCTCCAGGATTAATGTACTAGTACTTAGTTTTCCATCAGCCTTTCCAGATTTTTCATCCAGTTTTCAGCTCAAAAACATTCATATGTTCATAACTATTTCAAAATAAAATAGATCTAGAAACAGTATTTAATTAAATAGTATGTATTTAAATGCAGGTTTTGTGCAGCTCAAAAATAAGGTTTCATACAAAAATGGAATGGAACAGACTAATGGGGTACACATACTAAAGTTACTAAATTTTGCATCTCTATTAGGGAGGCCTAAGACTTAGAGTACAATATTATCAAGCAGTTACTCCCCAGCTGTGCAAGGTAGGTCTGATGGTGCACCTAATTTGAGTAAGTACTGCAATTTCTCACCTACCTTTAATTAGATGACTATATGTGAAAAGCCTGGCTGGAACTAGAGCCTCTTGCTTAAACTCATTAGGTCTAAGAAACTCATACCAGCCTGACTTACTGATGTCTCCATCTTAACAGAAAGCTCACCTACGGAGCACACCTGGTCATGTTATGGAGAGGCTCATGGGGATTCTCTGTATGTATGCAGTGTGTGTTAGAATGTTTTGTTGGCATCATCTTGCCCAGTAATCCATTTTGCTCTTGCTATCTGGAAAGGACATCAAGAAACCTGAGGGCTCCCAAGATTGAGCGGAGAAGGGGAGAAGGGGCACCTATTTGTGGGTACTCTGTTTTAAATTAAAAGTTGTCACTCTGGAAGTCTGGACACCTGCAAATGCCAGTGTGATCTTCAAATCATCACCCTGGACAGAAAACCGGGTAGGAGACCTTTCAATTGGCCAATCCTGAGCACTGGTAGGAATATGGTCACATCCTGAAGTGTCTCCACCCCAAGATAGTTCAGGAGGTTAACACACCTCTCATGATAGTCCTTTTTTGGGGGAGGGTCCTTTCCCCCCTCTGCTGATTCTTCTATTTGAATCTCACAGGCACAATTTTTATAATATTCAACTAGCTCAGTCAACAAGCAAGCAAACTTGTCAAGATTCCCTTTCATTACCAAATCAAATTATTGATCCCTTCGCTCTACCCATTCTATGTCTATTCCCAGACACATTGATCACTCCACAGGGTATCTTTAAGGATGGGTTCTCTCAGGCACTCATTGCTTTCTTACAGGAATGAACCTATCATTAGGCAGAATGAGTCAGCAGAGTCCTGAAAGGACAGCAAATTGTTAGTTATTTAATTTGCTTTTATTGTATTTTTACTAGCAAGCACAGTGAGGGTCTCATTTGCCAAAATAACTTGCCTGAGTTTGGGCACTATTATTGTCACATTTACCTCTACAGGGGTACACTCGGTATCTAAACAATGCTAAGACCTGGTTTGTACATCACAACTACCCTTGCTTTGGTCAGACCATGGATAACCATGACTATGTTGGACCAAGAATGCTGGCTCCTGACCACTCCTGACCACTCTTTTGCTAAACAACCCCAGAATGTCCCATGTTCTGGGGTTCTTAATTCTGACATCAAAACCTGGAGCCCAGGGTTTTAACCAAGCAGCAGAGCAAAGGTTAAAACTTTGGGTTGTTTCTTCCTCAGTAATCCAGATTGCCAGGAACAGATATCATGGCAAACAAGGAGCTTCCACTTCATAAAGTACTCAGGACTTTATGGGGGGTTGTGACTTGTGCAGAGGAAATCAGGTCTAATTAGCTCAATTCTCCTACAAAGGAAAAACAATCTAACCATCTAACCAGTTTAAAAGGGTTTTTAAATTTAAAAATAATCCAAGGTTGGACTTACTTATTTACTTTAAAATATGGAACAATATTTACATTATAACAAGATATGCTAAGAAGCTTTCTAAGCTTTCAGGAGTGAGAGAATAACATGACAGAATAACATGTCTTGCCCATATGGTATTTCTGAGCTGTCCCCAAAGGAGAAAACAAATCAAGAAGATGGGTGTTCTCATTTTGAAATCTCTCAGCTTAGAATGTATAAGATTCCAAATGAGTAGGTATGAGATGCTTAACAAATATAGGAAATTAAGCTCAGCACTCTTTAACAAAAGAGCATTCTTTACCAAAAATAAATGGTCAATTATGTACAATTTTTATTTCTTTGCTCAGCACTCCTGAATAATAGATTTCCTTTAAGTTCTCCAAACAATACTTTGTATCTGAGTTTCCTTCCTTGACCTCTGTTTTGTTGTTGTTGTTGTTGTTAGTTGCGAACCAACCCATTGCGACCCCATGGACAACATTCCTCCAGGCCTTCCTGTCTTCCACCATCTCCTGGAGTCCACTTAAGCTCACGCCGACTGCTTCAGTGACTCCATCCAGCCACCTCATCCTCTGCCGTCCCCTTCTTTTGCCTTCAATTGTTACCAGCATTAGGCTCTTCTCCAGGGAGTCCTTCCTTCTCATGAGGTGGTCAAAGTATTTGAGTTTCATCTTCACGATCTGGCCTTCTAAAGAGCAGAGTTGATCTCCTCTAAGACTGACCGGTTTGATCGCCTTGTGGTCCAAGGGACTTGCAGGAGTCTCCTCCAGCATCACAATTCAAAGGCCTCAATCCTTTTGCACTCAGCCTTCCTTCTGGTCCAGCTTTCACAGTCATACATTGCAACTGGGAAAACCATAGCCTTGACTATACACACTTTTGTTAGCAGGGTGATGTCTCTGATTTTTGGTATGCTGTCTAGATTTGCCATAGCTTTCCTCCCCAGGAGCGAGCGTCTTTTAATTTCTGGGCTGTAGTCCCTGTTTGCAGTGATCTTGGAGCCCAGGAAAATAAAATCTGTCACTGCCTCCATTTCTTCCCCATCTATTTGCCAGGAAGTGAGAGGACCAGATGCCATGATCTTAGTTTTCTTAATGTTGAGTTTCAAGCCAACTTTTGCACTCTCCTCCTTCACCTGCATCAAGAAGTTCTTTAGTTCCTCTTCACTTTCTGCCATTAGAGTGGTATCATCTGCACAACTGAGGTTGTTGATATTTCTCCCAGCAATCTTAATTCCAACTGGTGATTCATCTAGCCCCGCCTTTCTCATGATGTGCTCTGCGTATAAGTTAAATAGGCAGGGCGACAGTATACAGCCTTGCCAAACTCTTTCTCAATTTTGAACCAATCATTGGTTCCGTGTCTGGTTCTCACTGTTGCTTCTTGACCCACATATAGGTTTCTCAAGAGACAAATAAGATGGTCTGGTACTCCCACCTCTTTAAGAACTTGCCACAATTTGTTGTGATCCACACAATCAAAGGCTTTAGCATAGTCAATGAAGAAGAAGTAGATGTTTTTCTGGAACTCCCTAGCTTTCTCCATGATCCAGCGTATGTTGGCAATTTGATTTCTAGTTCCTCTCCCTCTTCGAAATCCTGCCTGTACTTCTGGTAGTGCTCGGTCCACATACTGCTGGAGCCTAGCTTGTAGGATTTCAGCATAACTTTGCTACCATGTGAAATGAGTGCAATGGTGCGGTAGTTTGAACATTCTTTGGCATTGCCCTTCTTTGGGATCGGAATGTAAACTGACCTTTTCCAATCCTGTGGCCACTGCTGAGTTTTCCAAATTTGCTGGCATATTGAGTGTAGCACTTTTACTGCATCATCTTTCAGGATTTTGAATAGCTCAACTGGAATACTGTCGCCTCCACTAGTTTTGTTGTTGCTCAGAATTCCTAAGGCCCATTTGACTTCACATTCCAGGAAGTCTTGCTTGAGGTCAGTGACCACCCCATCGTGGTTGTCAGGGATGTTAAGCTCTTTCTTGTATAGTTCTTCTGTGTAATTTCGCCACACCTTCTTAATCTCTTCTGCCTCTGTTAGGTCCCTGCCATTTTGGTCCTTTATCATGCCCACCTTTGCATGAAACATTCCCTTCATATCTCCAGTTTTCTTGAAGAGATCTCTGGTCCTTCCTATTCTATTGTTTTCTTCTATTTCTTTGCACTGTTCATTTATGAAGGCATTCTTATCTCTTCTAGCTGTTCTCTGGAATTCTGCATTCAATTGTTTGTATCTTTCTCTTTCTCCCTTGCCTTTCACTTCCCTTCTTTCCGCAGCTATTTGTAAAGCTTCCTCAGACAGCCATTTTGCTTTCTTGCATTTCTTTTTCTTTGGGATGGCTTTAGTTGCTACCTCTTGTACAATGTTGCAAACCTCCGTCCATAGTTCTTCAGGCACTCTATCAGATCTAATTCCTTAAATCTATTTGTCACCTCTACTGTATATTCATCAGGGATATGATTTAGGTCATACCTGAGTGGCCTAGTGCTTTTTCCTACTTTCTTCAACTTACGCCTAAATTTTGCAACGAGAAGCTCATGATCTGAGCCACAGTCAGTTCCTGGTCTAGTTTTTACTGACTGTATAGAGCTTCTCCATCTTTGGCTGCAGAGCACATAGTCAATCTGATTTCTGTGTTGAGACCTCTGTTTAGGGCTAGTTTAACCATGAATTCCCTTGAACTCTGTCCATTCCACAAAATATTTCCTCCCATTTTTACTCATTTATGTCATGAGAGGAAAATACTAGCAATATTATCTTTTACTACCGAACCAGCTAGTCTTCCTCCAAACTCATTATCTGAACTTTCATGTTATACTTTGTTGAGCTTAAGTTGACAAAATTTTCAACCTTGTTGGTCACTTGTCAGGTTAGCAATGATAGGCTAACAGGTCACAGGTGAACAATGACACAAAAGGCTACACAAACACAATGAACACATCTGCTACTATCAAAGTAATTGCAATTCATATTCTCAGTTTCTTTTCATATTATTGTTAACAATAGTACATAAGGTCCATGTGTGCACATATTTCAAGTCATCTTGTGAAAGCCAAAAAATCCAACTCTGTCCACTTTTGGTCATGAAGTCAGAAATGTGTCCAAATTCTGTCACATTCCAATGGGATGAGTTTCCCATGTCACACATTGCTATTTAGAAGGGGTAGGGAGAGAGATGTACCAAAGAAACCATCTGGGAAACCATCAAATAATAGGTATTTGAGGGAAGTCATCACAAAAAAAGAAAAAAATGGTGCGGCAGTCATCTGGGGAAACTGAGAAGGCCAAATTTGGATCCTAGGGAGACCCCTGGCTATAACCTCATGTCCACCATTACATGAGGACACATGCAAGCTCATTGAGATGATCTCAGATGAAGAGAGTGGTATTAGTGGTTAAATTTACTCAGCACCCATGCAAGAACGTTCAATACTGCAGTGAAGGCATACAGGATTGGTGCCAGGCACAGAGCAGGTATAATCCTTGTCCAAACACAGAAACTGATGCTACTTCAGGAGGCTTTGTTACAGTTGCTGTAACTGGTGAAGGAGATCTGAAACTATTTGTGTGACTTCACAGAAGAACCTATTTGAGAATATTAACTCCTCAAGGAAGGTAAGTCTTGAATGAAATGCAAGCCTTCTTCCCATGAACAATAAAGACAGTGAGGATTATAAAGTGAAGGCCTCCCAGATTTCATTACTAAGTATAATAGAATGGGAGACAGAGCACAGCAATTTAGTCCCATCACTAATTAACACTCTTTCACCCTGTAGACCCGGTTTATTCATATGTGTGAACTCTCAATAATTTGCTATTCTAGCAGTAATTTGACTCTGTGAAGGGGGAGGCAGCAATTTCAAACCCAAGTGGAAGAACAAACCAGCAAAGTCTGTATAAAGAAAGACTGTGAAACATTCAAAGTCTGGTGAGCAACAATTTGTTGGACATAATAAGAGTTAAATCCACCAACCCATGAGGAGGCTTCCCTCAGAAAGATAACATTCCTTCCCTCTCCCCCCCACTGCAGGCCCCCAGTCTTCTCCCATATCTGTTCCAAAGGACCCCCAATCTGCAGAAGGTTTTAGGGGCATGAGTGAGCATGATCCTTCCTTCCCATGGATTCCATTATTTTGGCATGAGACACCTGTTGGACACATACCATCCAAAAGTGTTGCGGTTGTTTTTCAAAATGCCACATTTCAAAATGTTTTCAGAGTGGTTAAGAACCCTTTCCATAAAATGCAGAAAGGATAAAAAATAGCATAAAGTTTTCAGTCATATTAGCCGAGATTAGCAACACAGCTCAGTGATCAGAAAAATAGAAATGACTTTGCCCTGCCCGTAAAAGATAACAGCAGAGGTGCTGCGTGAGTCAACGTGGGAGAGATACCAACAAGGAGAGCAACCCCTTGCTCTCATCAATACCCACTTAAGCTCGTTTGCAGATCTCTCTAAATGGGCAGCTTCACACAGGAGAATGTCTTCTCCTCATACCTAGGGCTTCAGGTAGGGCAGTAAAGGTGAACAGACTCACTTTGAATTGGGCCTGCCAATACCAAGAGCTAATGAAACTCTGTAAGTATTGCAGTAGTCTATTCTGGAGTTTGCTCAAGCATGGAAAACCAAGGGTAAACGTTTGCTATTCAATAGCAGCTGCAGCTGGAGCACAACTTTCAGCGGAGGAAACCTCTGCGTCACTGAGGCAACCTGGGCCCCTAACAAAAGCTGGGTCAATAAGCACCTCCAGGCTACTGCTCTGACCCTCCCTGAGTAACAAACTGAACTTTCTGGAAGATTTATAGTTCAATGATTATCAGAAGGTAAAACAAGTCCCAGTAGTAAACTGGGAAGGCGGGGGAAGTTTAAGCCACTTCCCTAGAAATTATTTCACATTCCAAAAAGTACACCCAAAGCTTCTTTGCAAGGTCAAAGATCATGATGGGGGTTACTTCTCAGATCGAAAAGTTTCATCTTGAAATCCTCTGAAATTATTGGATCAACCCAACCCTGATTCATGCATGTTTCTCAAAATATTGTCAACCCAAGCAGCAGCTGGGGTTCTTTGACTAGCTGGCTGGCTCTGCAGTTTAATTTCCTATAGTATTATTTAAAGTTGGAGAAATGTTTCTTATCCAAGTCACTTGCATCTCAAAATGAGAGGATTCATTTGTGTGCATCTACTCCCAATAAAGAGATGCAGAATCTGGAATACCCATTCATTTCTATGAACTTCTTGCAAGCAGAAATGATATCAGTTCTCTCCCAACTACACCAGTGCAACACACCAGATTCTGGCATCTCGCATAGCAGCATATTTATGCATTAAAGAACACATAAATATGCATGTGTTTTTAAAGATATTTCTCTCCTAGGGAGGAATAATGGACTACTTTAGCATGTAGAGACAAATAAGAGAGACAGAAAATGGATTGAACTAAAGCATCAAATTTGTTTACATCTGCAATCTGCTGTTGAGGTTTTAGGAACAGCCAAGCTAATTGCAGACATCAAGTAGTCTGATGTTTAATTGCATGCATCATCACCCAACCAGAGTACAGGATGGGCACCATTTCCTGTCTCTTGTTCTTATGTCACACCATCTAGATATCAAGGGTCTCCCTCTGGATTGATACCTTCCCAGTGACCCAGAGCTCTGGATGAATACTACAGGACTGGCACAAAGACAATCCGCATCCTGCCCACAGCATTAAACTACAGGTCCCAGGATTGGCCAATCACCTGCCTAAAGGAGCTCACCTGAAGGTGTCCTTCCTAGCCCAACCAACACTCCCCCCCCCCAGTGTAACATGATTACCTTATCAGATTGCCAGCTAATCCTTCCACAACTCTGTAACAAAGTAGGTAAAAGACACATTAAGTAGGCCATTGCGTCGATGATCAAAATTCCTACCTGGCCTTTCCACAAGAGAAAGACTGATTAATTTTAAATGGTGTCGCAAGCAGAAGGGTGAAATGCAGTTTCCAGGGGGCGGAGCTATACAGCACAATGGGTGGAGCTATACAGTCACAACTGGGCTCCTTTATAAGGCTGGCATGGCATGCAATCCGCCTGTTACCCTGCCTCATCTTTCTGGCTGCAAACCTTGCTGTTAGCCAGGCATTTCAGGCCAGACTAGAAAATGGGATTCTGTGCATGAAAGCATACAAATTACAATGTATATTAAAATGACAGGAGCAAAATCCTGACTCTGGTAATATTTAATACAACACTGGATATACGCAGATGCTCTCAACCCTGACCTAAAAGAATAAATGAAATCCTTAAAGAACATATTTCTATGAAGAAAAAAAAACCCTAATATGAAATACTTGTCAGCAAGTATTACCTTCATAAATATTCTTCTAGTAAAGGCGTATTTTCCAAGGAGTGCCTATACTATATGCAATGGAGTTTCTGGAAGAACCTGGTGCGGAAGTCACATCTATAGAAGGATTTAAAACTGTGCTGCTGCACATTGGATACACCTTGGATTGTGAAAACTACAAGTAAAACTAGCAAGACAAATCTATTATTCTTGTCTTTTAAGTGTTACAGTGTTGTAGAGAATCATGGAGCTAGAGACAGAAGTTGTCACAAAGATGAATGCTAAACCTCAAGCACAGTCTATTAAGCAGGGCACAAAGTCAGCAGTTCACTGATTTTAAGACAAGACTTTGATCTTAACATGTTGCTGGCTTAACAAACTGCAAAGCTGATATAAAATCTTTATTCGACCTGGAAAAATGATCAGTGATTGGGTTAGTTAGCAAAAGATCAGAGTGGAAAGGACACATTGTGCACGTGTGTAAGTTGTATAACCATTGCACTGGTGTACTCTAAGGTTGCTCAATGTATGCAAACAAAATAAAGAATAGGCTTAGATTCTAGCCGTAGGTGCAAAATGTTTATTAGTTTTTATTTTAAAATCTGGAATACTTTACACACATCATGCGCTGTAGTTTTAGTCATCCATAATATTTATAATTCCATTTCATCAGGCTCCAGAAGAGACCTCATTCCCATCAGCTCTGCCAAAAGGCTAGATTCCCTGGGTTCCTCCTCTTTATTTACTGTTTCCATTCTTGCTAGTGCTTACAACAACTACTAGTGAACATGTAAGAATGTGTGCCCGCGTTTGCATTTTGTCATTTTCCAGAGAGCCTTTTGGACTACTTGGCAACACAGAAATATAATAAACAAATCGGTAGATAAATAAAATTCCTCAAATCATTCCTCTTGTGTCAAATCTTTGGATTGTAAGACTGTGCACAAGGCACACCTTATATTACTTAAGGTATCAGTGCATATTTGGCTGATGAGTGGGACAAAAGCAATTCCAATAATAAACTGCTTGTTATTTTTGCACTATATATGATTTTTGTAATATTTAGGAATACATTGCTAACTTTGGATTAAATCCAGACTTCCATGAATTGACTGCAACCCAAGGAATGAAGTAATCAGGATTTGGTTTCCTTCCCCCCCCACACCCCCCAAAAAGCATGGAAAACGTATGGAAACCTTATAAGGAGAATTAGGTACACCCTGGATTGTGAAAACTACAAGTAAAACTAGTAAGACAAACCTCTCATTCTTGTATTTTAAGTGTTACAGTGTTGTAGAGAATCATGGAGCTAGAGACAGAAGTTCTGAAAAAGCATGGGAAATGTATTAACTAAGTCAATGGGAAAGGCATTAGTCATAACAAACTCAGGAAAAGACTGGAAAAGAAGTGAAGATGGAACTCACAGCTAAAATGGCAGGGTCATGGGACCCAAAGATAAGTCAGCCAGTTGCTGAGAACCAGAGCTTCACGTTTGTGGTGGTGGGAATTCTGGGGAGCAAACTGGGATAGGAGAGGCCTACTTAATACTATTAATCTAATTATAGGGCACCAGGTTAAGAGAGTGGTTTAAATGTTTGAAATGATTCAATATATTCAAGGGGGATAAAAGAGAAGCTCCTTGTCATGGTAGTCATGGTAACACCCCTCCTCTGGAAACTGCTTTGAGTTCAGGCAACCAAGAAGCACCTAAGAGGTCACATCCTATTTGTATCCTGCAAATTGGGAGGGTGAACCAGGGAAAGCCACTGTACTCTACTAGTACCTCCACACCCTTCCAGAGTATAAGCATACCGCAATATTATTTACTTATTTATTTATTCGATTTATAACCTGCCTTTTTCCTACAATGGGGTCAAGGCAGCTTACATCCTCCTCCATCTTATCCCCACAACAACAACCCTGTGAAGTAGGTTGGGCTGAGAGTCTGTGACTGGCCCAAAGTCACCCAGTTGGCTCCATGGCTGAGCGGGGACTCGAACCCGGATCATCTGAGTCCCAGTCCCATGCTCTTAACCACTACACCACACTGGCTCTCCTATATTATATTGTATTATATTATATTATATTATAATATTCCATAGTCCAAGAAGCACCAGCTCAGGTTATTGTCATAACATTTGTTTTACTTTTATTTTCCTTTCAACTGACAAACTAATATACCACTGTATATCTTGGGAGTGTCCCAGGTATGAAGAAATCCTTAGCTCACCTCATCTTGTTTCCATATTGCCAGCCATGGGACTACTCAAGTCCAGTGTTAGATGGAGTGATGATGATAGATTATTGAGGTACTAGCGCCTCAAGCAAGATGGATGAGCTAATAAATTAAACAGTAACATTGCCCAATTTATTTCTCATACAGAATAATCTGGCAATATTTTGAGCATTAGTTATTCCACAGAGTTCTCCTGCTACCTGCATCTAGTCCAAGTGAATATACTGTCATTATTCTAAGAAGCATCACTTTATCTCAGGTGGGAGAGATAAGATTTGTGTGAGAAAGAACCAGAACATTTTTTCCAGCTACAGCTTTGCTACATTTAGTAAGTCCTTTTCTTGACTTTAAGGTTGGCAGTAAAATGTGGCTCCCCACTTCTAAATGTGAGATTGCGATCTTGTCTGCACAGTACTTTATATAGGGTAGAAGGTTAATCTTTCAAACTGACTTCTTGGGAAGCCTGGTAGACCTTCAGTAATAAACTTGCAGGCTATCTGCTTCCACAGAGATGGTGAAGCCTAACTACATGCTCATACTGAAAACCAAGGTCATTACTTTAAGCTAAAACTTGTTTTACCCAGTTGATAACTCAATCTTCAACATACTTATTTGGAAATTAGGGTAGTTCTGTGTGGTGCCTCTCTAAGGGTACAATCCTATTAATGTTTAGAATGAAAAAAAAAGTCCCAGAATTTGAGAAATGGTGGGAGTTGTAAGACCTTTTTCTGTCTAACCATGCATGGGATTGCAACCTAAGTTTTATTAAATGTCAGCCAGTATATTGTATTCATGAGTAACAGTATTATCTTCACTTTTTCCTATTCTTACTTCCTCAAGATTTCAACTCAAGGCAGAAAGGGCTAATGTAGGGAAACCAATAGAAATCAAAGTGTGCCGTCCCATCTTAAAGCATTCTAGTACATAGTAACTCTGTGGGGAGATGTGATACCATAGTCATTAACAGAAACAGTTCTCCTGGCGGCTTCTATACATTAAAATTTAAAGCAATAGGAGCTACAACTACAAATCACAAACACCTAGTTTTGCTCTTTATGCCATGTTTTCAGGCTCTATAAAAGTGTCATGCTTTAAAAATGAAATTTGGAAGACCAAAGTACGCATGCCATGGCATGGCGTGACACTCTTTGTCCAGATGAACGGAGTGTATCACACAGTGCAAATTTCATTCCTCAACGTAATTTGCACTTACTTATTCTGTGAATTCTAGTAAAGGACACAGATACCACGTGCAATTTAGATGTACTAGTACATTTTATAGCAGCTTACATTTTACAGGTATCAAGAGCTGTTTTTTCCAAGTTTTAATTTCTAATATGTGATATTTTTACTCTTGACATCAATCCAACTATATATTTGATTCCTGAAGCAACATACATTGGAATGATTCAGAAATAATGATAATCAATGATTTGGAATTTATGGATACCACAGATTCTCTCTCATTTGCTTCCCTCACACAGCAATTCCTTCCGTTTCCTGGTTTCAGAAAAACTATCATTGGACATTTTTAACCATTTTAATGTAAACTTAATCAAAACTAAGACATTTATATAGAAGAACAAGAAATGGCATCTAAACTTGTTCACATATTGAAAGCATTGCGAGGTCTTCAAGCCATTGTGTTAGAGAAGCCCGGTGTTTTTCTTTCAGGTGCTGCAATGAGAGTCTTTTTGCTGTCAAAGGGATGTGGAATATCCATTTACCTTGTCCTTGTAACAATTTCCGTACAGCTGAATAATTCAGAAGAATGCATGCATCATTAAATCCTATTACTATGTTTATCTGTAGTATGACCTCCACCCAAAAAGCAACAGCCACTGGACATTGCCAAAACTTGCAGGAAGTAGCATTTCGCCTTCAACAGTTAGCTGACTTAGACAAGCCCTTATTAAAGAGACCCTGTGGCATTCAATAAACATGAAACAGTTTTTGCTGAAAAGGATATAACTCAACTTTTTTAGACTTTTCTGAAACTGGCACAAAAAAGGTTCCACGGAGTAGGCAGAACAGGTCTAATTCCATATTCCATTTGTCTTTTAAGATGTTAAGAAAGATAATAAATATTTGTAAAAATGAGTTATAAATGCTCAGGCTCCATTAATACAAATTTTATAATTCCAAGTATTGTTATTCAGACAGAGCAGGTAAATTGCATTTATTTATATCCCATTTCAATGAACTCAAGCTTTAAGGAACTTACATAAATCTTCTTCTCTCGGTTTTATTTCACAACAACCCTGTGAGTTAGTTTAGGCTGAGAGTCTGTGGCTGGCCCAAAGGCACTGAGTGAGTTCCACGGCAGAGTGGAGACTAGGGACTAGAACCCAGATCTCCTGAATTCTAGTCCCACTCTAACCATTACACCATACTTTCTCACACAAAGCTGAAAATAAGAAAAAATCATCATCTGCACCCACTAAATGATTCAAAGTAAAAAACTATCTTGTCTGCCTGGGTCTGCCACATGAACATTTTCTTCCCCACTGCATGAGGCAATGGGTCAAATGTCAATTGATAAGCTATATTCCCTCTGCCTGCTGTGATTGTAGAAGGCGCCCTATCCATCTGAGTGTGACAACAAGCTAATGCCATCTGTTTGGAGAAAAGATCCAGAGAAAAGGCTTCGAAAACTGACCAAAGTGGATAGTCCAAATTAAGCAGAAACGACCAAACTTTAGATCTAGTCAGCAAATAAGCCTTATAATATGAGGCAAAATCTTAAGTTGCCATCATTAGTTGAAAATTGCATCCTTTTCATTGTAGTGCGAAGGAAAAATATGTAAAACAAAGGGTTGAAATATTGAAAATACTTGCCAGCTACAAATGAGGAATCCCATGTTAATCCTAGGCATAATATTCCTCTTATTTTCCCACAAGCTCATTTTAAGAAGTGACCATCTAACACTATCCTGTATCTCTCTAACTGGCATCAATTCAGACTTTGATCAATTAATTAAATAGCCAAGCAAATCACTTAAAGTATTACTCATCAAACCTGGAACCAACATCTGGAGTTTTGAGATACATGGTGAAAAATAATCAGCACAAAGTATACTTTTAATTTCTAATTTTGTAGAATTTACAAATCAAATGCAATTCTGTGGATACTACTGTTTGGAAATATCCTTAACCATAATCAGTATTAAACTGTAAAATCTGTGAATACATGTCTTCCGGAAATGTATCTCATGCTGCTCTCATTTTTAATGACAAAAATAATGCTTTGAATTTTTTCGCCCTGTTTAAGGTGATAGGAAAAAATCTTGTGAGCCGCCTTGGTTTCCTCACAAGAGGAATAAAAGGCAGGATAGAAATTCAATGCATCAGTGGAGGTGGTGATTGATGGTGATGGCATTCACCATTTTCTGGGTATACCTGTCATAAAAAGGTTAAAGTAAATTCTACCTGCTATGAAGATATTATTCATAGGATGTTCTGAAATTCTTTGTAAAGTTTGTGGTGGAAGAATTTAGCAAACTGAGTTATAAATGATTACACTTTTCACTCAGAGACATTTTTTGCAATTTTATATTGTTGTTTTTATAAGAAGCGCAAGGAATAGTTTGGTCCTGTAAAAAAACTTTACTGCCCTCCCACTCAATGACACACAAATCAACCATACAGACACTACTTTATAAATAGTCAATTAATTCTACTCCGGTCTGTCTTTTAACCATCTCATCATTAAGAGAGACACTTAAGCACCCAGAATGGGTGGCTACAATAAAATCTGAAAATGTAACTCCAGACAAACTGGGACATGGTCTAAAACTACCAACGTTTCAATATTGCAAACATTTATGAAACACAGCAAGGTATTAGAAGCCAAAAATACTCTAGCAGAAAGCAATTATGATGAACAAATGAAACAAATTGGTATTAACCTATAAAGCCCTAAACAGCTTAGGACCAGAATACCTGAAGGATCACCTCCTTCCCTATATGCCCTCATGCCCCTTAAGATCGGCAGGGGAGGCCTTGCTCCGAGAACCCTCTTTGAAGGAGGTACAGAGGTTGTCTTCCCAGAGGAGGGCCTTCTCCGCAGTGGCACCCAGACTATGGAATGCGCTCCCCAGAGAGGTCCGCCTGGCACCAACGTTATACTCCTTCCTGCGCCAGGTAAAGACCTTTTTATTTAACCATCATTTTAATAATTATATTATTAATATTAATAAAAATTATTAAGCTTTGGATGTTTTAAGATTTTTTTCTCTTTTCCTATAGTCGCATTTTCTATTCTTTTCCTCCTTTTCTCTTTCTCTTAGTCTTATGATCTGCTGTTTTATATTGTTTTAATAACTGTTGTTTTAATAATGTTTTATTGTAATATTTTACACTGTGTAAGTTGTCCTGAGCGCTTGTCGGAAGGATGGGATATAGATGTTTGTAATAAATAAATAATAGTCTCCATCAGGATGCAAGGCTCCCAAAACACAAGTCAAAACCAACTTATTCATATATGTCTGAGGTAAAAATCCCCACCGCTTGCTCTTTAGGTGCAAATGTATTTCTATCCAAGAAAGTTTGCAGAATTTCATTCGAGTCCTGACCCACAATCAAATATGGACTCCACAGTTGTAGTTAGTCCTGGGTCCAGTGTTCCCTCTTATCTGATCTTGCTGGATGAATATCAATTATTTTAGCCTGAGGATGTGGACAAGGTACTTGGACAAGTTCATCCCACCACACATATACCTGACACTTGCCCTCCCTGGCTGCTCATCAAAGCCAGGGAAGGGATGTGACCCTGGGTCCAGGAGGTCAGCAATGCCTCTCTGGAGAGGGAGAGCCTGGTCCCCTCTCCTTTGAAGAAGGTGGTGATCAAGCCTCTCTTGACGAACACAACCCTGGACCCAGGGGATGTCCCTAGTTACAGACTTTTCTGGGCAATGTGCTCAAGAGTGGTGGCCAAGCAACTCCAAGGCACTCTTGGAGTCCCATTCCAATCTGGCTGCAGGCCCAGTTTTGGGACAGAAATTGCCTTGGTCACCCTGTGGGATGACTTCTGCTGGGAAAGCAACAGGGGGAGTGTGTTGCTGTTAGTTCCCCTGGACCTCTCAACAGATTTCAATACCACTGACCCTGGTATCCTTCTGGATGGGTTGGCTGGGTTGGGGGTCAGAGGTACTGTGGTGGTTCTGCTCCTACAGGGCTGGCAAATTCCAAACAGTGCTGCTAGGGGCTTGTGGCTCTGTGCCATGGCTGTTATACCATGGGTTTTTCCACAGTTCCATATTATTCCCTATGCTGCTCAATATTATTATTATTATTATTATTATTATTATTATTATTATTATTATTATTATCTACAAGAAACCATTGGGTCATCTGGAGGTTTGGGCTGAGGAGGCATCAGTATGTTAATACCCAGCTCTACCTCTCATTTTCATCCAATCCAGGTGAGATGGTGACTACTGTAAACAGGTGTCTGGATGGTGTGATGGACAGGATGAGGACCAATCAATTTCAGTCCAGTTAAGACAGAAGTGTGACTGGTGGATTGAGTCAAATGTTCAGGTGAGTGATATTCATCATGTTTTGGATGGGGTTGCATTCCCCCTAAGGGACAGGATACACATCTTGGGAGCACTCCTTGACCAACAGCTGTCCTTGGAATCCCAGGCAATGTCTGTGGCAAGGAATGCTTTCCTTCAGCCAAGGCTGGACCATCAGCTGCATCCTTACCTGGCCATGCAAGCCCTAGCAACTCATGTACTTGCAACCTCCTGATTGGACGTTAATGCATTTTATGTGATGTAATGCTCTTGAAGATGGTCCAAACATTGTGATTGGTTCAAAAAAGAGCTGCCACACTGCTGACTGGGACCAGTAGACAAGAACATATTATGTCAGTTCTATATCAGCTACATTGGCTACTGATTGAAGTCCAGGACTGATTTAAAGTGCTAACGATGACATATAAAGCCCTAAAACATGGGTGCTCAAACTATGCGCCACGGGCTGGATGCGGCCCACCAAGATGATTTATCTGGCCTGCCTTTTGGGGTCACTTGGCGAAGACAATCTCCAAGAGAGTCCAAAAGCTCTGAGCCAGCGCAGGCGTACTCAGTGGGGAGATGGCCACAATCGCGGACACACTCATGCAGGGAAGGCGGGCACGATCGTGGTTGTGCTGGGGGGGGGGGGGAGATGGCCGCGGTCGTGCCCGTCTCCCTCCCAGCACACCTGCGATCGTGCCAGTCTCCTCCCCAGCACACGCGCCATCATGCCAGTCTCTCCCCCCAGCATGCCTGCAATCACACCTGTCTCCCCCCAGCATGCCCATGATTGTGCCCGTCTCCCCGCAGCACGATCACTCCCACCTTCCCCCCACCCCCAGCACAATCATGGACATTGTAGCTATGTCCCTTGAATATGAACATGCTCTTCCCCATCTCATCTTGGGCTTCTGCTGCAGCGCAAGCGAATGGAACAAACATTTTAAATTATTTAGTAATTTATTGAAATTTTAATTAATTTTAATTATTATTAATAATTTTCTAAATTTTAATTATTTTTTAATTTTCTAAATTTTAATTATTTTTATTTTTTTTTAATTTTAATTTTTTTATTTCGATTAATTTTAATATGCAGTGTGCATAGGAATTCGTTCATATTTTTCATTATAGTTTCCCCCCCCCCAGCAGTCTGAAGGACAGTGAACTGGCCCCCCGTTTAAAAAGTCAGAGGAACCCCTGCCTTAAAATGTTTAGGGCCTGGTTATCTAAGGAAACATCTCCTTCCATGAGACTGCCTGGAACATAAGCTCATCTGTGGAGTTCTTCTCCAAGAGACCTGCTTGAAGAAGGTGAGGGGGGCTAGTATAAGGAGGAGGGTCTTTTCTACTATGGTACCCCAATTATGGAACTTGCTCCCCAGAGAAGTGTTCTTGGCATCAACAATTGATTCATTCCACCGCCAGGCTTTTATTTACCCAGTTTTCAAATAGTTAAATGGTATTTTAATTATTTTAGAAACAAATACTGGCAATTAGGAGTTTTTAATTGTTTTACTGCTGAATGTATTTTTTTTTAATTGTAAACCGTCATGAGCTTTTTAATGAATAGAAATACAGAAACATTTCTATGAATAGAAATGAATGAAAATGAATAGAAGTATAGAGGAAATTAATTAAATAAATCATAAGAAACAGCAGCATATTTACTTTTAAATGTTTCTAATTATAAAACAACTAAAGAGTCATAATTAGGTCCACACATATAAATCAAAACAATCACTTTATTATTATATTTTCCAGGCAAACTAAAAAAAATGCCATCATTAACCTGTTGAACTGAAAAACTAAGTCATCTATGCATTAAAATCACAACTCCTTTAAGCCCTTGTGATGTGTTAGTTACATGTACCTCTTCAGTCCAAAACTTTCCTCAACAAATGAACCTCTCCAGCTGTCAGATGAGTTTTATACAGAAAAGACACAACACAATTATGATGTTTTGGATATCTTGCCAGAAGCAACAAACCTGGTTAGTATGGAATGGCAAACACATACTGTATTTTTTACACACACACACACACACACACACACACACACACACACACACACACAATAGCTAAGTATTATTTACCTTAAAGCAGTAAAAGAGGGAAGGAACAGCTGTATGCAAGGGAAGGACAGAGTATGTGTATATTTTTTCACAAATGAAAATTGGAATAAAACTAAAAATGGCACGAGAGGCATACAAAGCATCACTCTCATCTTTAACAGCAGAAATAAGATCACTTTCTTTTTGTTGTTTACAATGATGTGGCAAAGTCTTCCTGGGACAGTCACCATTTTCCTGAAATAAACAAGTGCAGACCAATTCAGTCTGCTATTACTCAATGCATATTAAACATTCCCCAGCTCCTAACGAAGCTGTATGGTTGAGGCACATACCAAACTAAGCTACAACAGAGTTCAAATTCTTATTTCTGTTCTGTTTTGTTTGGTCGCAAAGTTTTGCCCAACCCATCACAACCTCATGGACAACATTCCTCCAGGCTCTCCTGTCCTCCATCATCCCCTGGAGTCCATCCATGCCCACACCCACTGCCCTAGTGACCCCATCTAGCTACCTTAACCTCTGCCATCCCTTCTCCTTTTGCCATCAGTTCTTACCAGCATCAGGGTCTTCTCCAGTGAATCCTTCCTTCTCATTAGGTAACTCTTATTTAGAGATATTTAATTCCTTGAAACAAATCTAATAGGAAACATAGGCAATAAGTTGGCCCTGCATGGAAGCTTTTGTGGCATCCCTTCAATGGCACAAGAACTGACAATATCCTCATTAATTTTGAAATACTTGAGTAACTCAGCCAAAATCCATTCTCAAATATCTCTCCGTTAAGAGAAACATTAAAGTCCTGGAGAGTAGGGACCTTGGCAAATTTAAATATCGCAGCTGCAACTTCAAGCCAAAGGGAGCATGGAGTGATTCTAGCAATATATATCAGTCTTAAAAACATATATTAGATATAGCCGAGATGTAAATACCAAAAAAGAAATCTAATCAAAGGCAATTAGGATGGCCATGTGAAATAAAAGTATAGTCTCTCTTAATGGGATGCTAAATTCTCTAAGTATCAATCAAATTGAGTTCAGCCATATCAGCTTAACATGCAAATCTCACCACAGTCAGCCTCTTAGAAACAGGCCTAACCTTATCCAACAATAGGTCTAAAATCTCATTAAAGTCCCCGCCCACAGTCAAATAATCATAAGTGCTCTCAATCATTTTTCTAAAACATTCATGAAGCGTGATCAGAGAGTCATTGTTAGGGCCATACACATTAATCACAGCAATTACCTTTCCAATTTATTTCCCAACCAGAATCAAAAAGTAGCCATGAGGATCAATAACTGAAAAAGAGCCACTTATCACATAAAATTGCAACCCCTTCAAACTATGTGAAAGTATCTGTTACATAGACCCTATGAACCCAAATGCTTCTCAACAAAAGTCCATCTACAGCTATCAAATTGGTTTTTTAGGTGGAAAAAAGCCACATCACATTAAGTCGTTTTAACACTCTCTCTTCTGCATATTTAAAATTCTGCAACCTCTTGACATTCTGTGAAATCACACTGAACCCCTGGGACTCCACTTTAGAAAAGCTTTCCAGAGGAAACTCCAGTGGAGTCGGCAGCATCCTCCAGTGTTTCTTCCTGTTCAGCATATCTCTGATGAAACAGTCCTCCAAAACACAACAAGTGAGTAGATAAATAGGAATAAAACCCAGACAAAGCTGGAAATCAGAAAAGTCATTGGCTATGATGCACTCCTGTTCCCATCCTAATTGTAAGGCCACTCTTAGCTAACTGGAGTTTTCCTGCTATCCCTTCTACACTGGCAAATGCTGACAGGACCACTGGGACTCTTCCAAAACCACGCACGAAGCTAGCAACATTCAAGTGAGGCCCCAGAAAGGGCAGTGAGACAGAGGATGCTCCCCATCTTTGGAACTCCCTCCCTGGGAAAATTCACCTGGCACTGTATTTTCTTTTAGGTGCCAGGTGAAGACGTATCTTTTTAGAAAAATAATTAATGCTTAGTCCCTGAATGCTGTGGCCTTTTTTATACTAGCATAGATGTTTTAATTTCTTGATATTTTAATAGCTTTTAATGTGTTTTATTATGTTTTAATATTTGTAGTGTATTGTATGCCGCCTAGGAAGGCCTCAGCAGTTGTAGGCAGGCTATAAATATGCGAATAAATAAATAAATAAATAAATAGGAGCGGCTTGTAGGATTTTATCATCACCCCAATGCTTCCTGATCTGCACACTTTCCAGCCCAACTCAACGTGTCAGTGTGATGTAGTGTGGACCGAAACCTGGGAGATACAGCTTCTAGTCCCTTCTCAGCCACAAAGCTTGCTGGGGAACTTCAAACCTGTCACTAATCCTAACCCCAACCCAGTTCACAGGGCTACTGTGAGGATAAATTAGAGAGGAGGATTATGTAGGCTGCCTTGGGTTCTTTGCAGGAAAAACAGGAGGCATACAAATATAATAAACAAGCAAACAAACCTTCCAAGACCTTGTTGGGCAAAACTACATTGCCCACTCCCATATATAACTAACCAAGTTCATCGTCCAAGATCCTAAAGTGCCTCAGTTGTGAAATGCTTTCTCCAAAGCAGCCTGCCTGGCACCTACGTTATAGTCTTGCATGACATAATAATAAGTTGTACCCAAGTTGTACCCAAGCATGTAATTAGGCAAATGGTACCCATACTGAACTGGCAGGTGCCATGGCTTAAACAATCCATCATAGCTTGTTTAAGCTGCAATGAGCGTGCAAACCTGGGCAATAATTTCCTATCCCAGGTTGAAGGGACTTTTTACCATATGTGGTAGGCATGTGATAAAATCAAAAGGTTTTGGAAGCAGATACATGTGGAAATGCAGAAAATACTTAAAAATGACTTTACTAGGAATGCTAAGCTTATGTTACTGGGTATTGTACTGGCAACTCTTCCAAAGATTATCTTATTTAAATATATGATAAAAGTGGCAAGCTGAGGACTCTACAGCTGTCAGAGACCAAAAAAAACAAGCTGCAACAATGGCGAAACTAACCAATTACATTAATAGAAGACCAACTAAAGAAAATATTGGAAAATGGAAAGTTTATCATGAACAATTTAACTAATGCTAAAGAAAACAGAATTCTTACAAATGTCAGTGATTTTTAACTTAATACTAAAGCTATGACATAATTCACAATTAGTTTCATGCTCTAATTTAATATTTGATTAAGAATTAAATGATTTAAATGTGACCACAGTAGACAGAGACGTTCATCTTTTTATGAATTTGTTCAGATACTGAAATCACGTGCTATATTTGTGGAATACCCCTTGGCATCTTTATTCCCATGTATTTCCTGTCTTCTTTTCTAATGTATGTTGTGAAAATACATAAATAAATAATTGGGGGGAAATCCTATCCCATTAGAAGTACTTGTGTTATCACCAATTACTGTTGTTGTAAGTTTGCAAACATTTAACCTTTAATAGAAGCGTTAGACTAATTTTTAATTCCATTGCAGTTTAACTACGACCTTTACAATACTTCTGTTTAAAACACTTGTATACCTGACAGCTGAGTATTTCAGTATATGCACCAAATGAAATTAGTTCTAATCCATGAGTAGTTATGCCACAATAAAAAAGTGTTTGTCTTTAAAGTGCCACAAAAGTGTTTCTGGTTATTACAGGCAGAAGTAGACATGCATCCTGCTAGTCTCAGACTGATGTGGAAATCCCTTGACTCAAGTGTGGCTTGGCATGGATATTTATTTACTTAGATTTATATCCTGTTTTAATACACAGCTCACAACATTTATATACATGCAGTAATAAATACACCAATAACCACCCACATTAAGGGAAGGCATAACAGAAACAAGCAGCTTGAGTAAATACTACTGCCTAACATTCCTTCCCATAGGGTAGCAGGTCTTCATGAGTGGGGAATTAGTACCTTGTGCTGTCTCCACCTCTTTCCTGGATTCCCTCTCACTGGACTGTCCCAAGGTGGTCACCCTCATGAGAAAGAATATTCCAAGCTTGAAGGGGGAGAATGATTTTAAGTACCTTTAGAGCTAAGTTAATAAGTACACTCTGTGCTTAAAACACAACCTATGTGGGTATTAGAAATTCTACTCTCCTCAGCCTACAGCTGGGATGAACAACAGAATTCAAACAGCCTTCAGTCCTGCTTCTCTAATCTTGCCATGTTCCTTAAACTGGTTGGTCTTATTTATTTATTATTATTTATTTATTAAAACATTTTTATACCGCCTCATTCGCCGAAGCCTCGGGGCGGCTTACAACAATAAGTTAAAAAATAATTGTAATATTAAATTAAAAAAATATAAACATTAGGTTAAAAATACAAAAATACCAATATAAAATAAGCCGCCCTGGCCAGATAAAATCCAATAATATTAACAGTTAAAATGCCGCTTAAATAAAAAGGTCTTCGCCTGGCGCCGAAAAACAAATAACGACGGCGCCAGGCGGACCTCTCTGGGGAGCGCATTCCATAACTTAAGTGGTAAGGCATGTCAGCTCCCTTTTAACTGCATGGAGTGTATTTTTCATGAGAGAGACCATTTTTTTCATCAGTTCTCTGAGTGCATGGTATCTGAAGACATGCAGACACTGTTGCAGGCATCCTTTGAAGACGGATGACTAATTCATGTGCTGCACTTTCTGTTGGCCCAAATTCAGGGAGGAAATAGCTGAATATAACAAGGCAGGCCAAGAGCGAGGCGACTACGTCTGTGCTCCTCCTCCCACTGCCGCAGAGAAAGTGGAAGAGGCATGTTTAGTGGGATCGTCTCTGGAGAAAGTCTGGCCAAACATGTTGCCCTTGTTAGTTGTGGCACCATCGGGCTGCTTGCCTAACAGAGTTGCTTCCACACTCCTCACTTCTAAATGGAACGTGGGCTGAGCCACAGGACGGGCGACCTCATGATGGCTTTGGAAGGCCATCGCGAAGTGGCGCATGCCCTCGACTCCATATTCGCTGCCCCGTGCTCTTGCCATTATCATGACTACTCCCCTCAGTGCTCCCGCTCCTGTGGGACACTGTGTTGAATCACAACTGGGCACAGATGGGCCTCCAGCGACCTTAACAGCTACCCTGTAGAGCTATATCTGAACTCACCTATGGACTGCCCATGGCTTTCCAGGCTTTCAAGCCGAATTCCTTCTGGCCTTACCTGGAGACGCTGCAGACTGAACTGGGGCTTACCTGCATGGAAAGTATGTGTTCAGTCTTAACCACAGACCATTCTAAACATCTATAATTGGAAAATAAATAGTCCATAGGTAATTGTCATTCCATAAAATCTTGGTAAGAAGAAACGTGTCCCCCCATTCCACTATTGAACTGTGAAGCACAATGTACTAATTAATGGATTGACTCCCCCCGCCCCCGCACTGGTATAGGCTATGAAGCACTTAGAATTATTACTACATTTACAGAACTTCTAATTTAATAAAAATGCTGTGCTGCTGGATTGCCTCTTCATACTTCACTAAACTTCTGTGGAATGAGAAATAAAGATTAAAGCTAAAACTATATATACAAACCGTTTGCCACTCCTCGGGCTCTGCAGAAAAGTATTTGTTTTCCAGGTATTGCTTTTTTAAACTAATCTGATATTTTCCTGGTTTCTGAATGGAACCACAGCCAGCCTCCCTACACACAACACATTCTTATTCAAGGGTAATGAGGCACTATGGAATTAAACTGTGAACAGCCGAAAAACACTGAATAAAGTGTGCATTTTAATTCTTCACTCTTTACATTGCAAAGCCACTATAGATAGAATGGGTATAGCAAAGAGATAATGGAAGAGACAGTGGATGTGTGTGTGTGTGTATGTTTCAAAGATACAGAATAAAGAAGTTTCAAGGGGTATTTTCTTTCATCATCATCTCTCAAACACTTTCATGCCAATTATTTTCACCTTTCCATCAGGTTGCTGCTAGCCATAGCCATGGTGACCAAAGTATTTTAGTGAACCAACCGTCTGGTTCCTTCTTACAGAAAATATGAGAGGTAGCAAGGCAAATTCAGGAAGGGAAGGTAAACTTTTGCCACATTTGTAACCCTCTCAAGCAAATAATAAGAGCGAAAATATACACAACTCGCTGAAGATGACTGTACTTGTAGAGCAATCTGTCTTGCATCTCATTTACTGGGGATTGCTTTTGTTTTTATTTAATTCATATAAATATTGCTTATCTGAAGTTTTACTAAGAACTGTACCCAAGTTGCACAAGCACTGTCTACTAATAAAACTCTACCAGTTCACAAAATATGCCTAATTGTTAAATGGCTACATTTTAAAGATACCTTGAGATGTTTGGACACATGGGTGCTTCTAAATCATATCTTGCCTGAGTTAAGGAATTCTGGATGTTTCAACGTCCCAGACTTGGCAGTTAGGAAGCACATAAATGTTTACAGCCCAACTGTGCATATATGCTGGGAATCTTAAACAGCATATATAGTAAGTTGCAAGATTTAACTAAGTCATATAGGTAAGAAACATATTGAGTTATTTGTGAAAAGTGGGTAACTGCCCTGGTTTTGTGCTATTTTCACTAATAATAGCCCTAAGTCCTTCTCGACAACAAAGCTACATAAAGACATCAACTTAGTTCAAATGTTAAAGAAACTACAGAAATAGCATGTCGCCAATGAACATAATACAGGCAGTCCCTGGGTTACGAACAACTTGCATTCCTGAGAAAATGGAAATTTGTCTTTAAGTTGGATTTGTATGTAAGTTGGATAACTTATAGTTGTTCTGCCACATTCATGGATGTTGGAGCGCAGGACTCCCATGAAAGTGGAACTGTGACTATCGCAAGTCCTTCCCCACACAAACTCAGAAATGCCACCTCTTAGCAGCAAGAAAATGCCAGAGAGATTTCCCTCTCTGGATGGGCAGGGAGGCATGCTTTGGAGGCATCCCTCCAAAAAATTACATCACTTCCTCTCTTTCTGGTGATGACGATTGCGTACAGTATCTTATTACTTAATAGGCTTTATAGCAGTTCGTTCATAATTCTGGGCTGTTCGTAACTTGGATGCCCATAGCTCGGGGACTGCCTTATTTTATAGGCTTGCTGTAGAACTCATGGGAAGCCCTGGCTGGCTATATCAAAAACAAGACCCAGCAAGCCACCGGCTTCCGCACTTGCCTCACATCCACTTAAGGCTTCGGTGAGAAACTTTGAAATACAGCAACTGTGATTTGTTGAAACTATGGCTTAAAAACAAACCAGAATATGAAATGCAGTTTAATCCTTGTTCTTGCTAACTATAGTTCAAAGTGGAGTGGAAAAATAAACTGGCATGGGGTGTTGCTCCCCAAGCCACTTCACCACAGGTGGGGCCACAGTGCTTGGTACCACGGATTCCCCAGCCAGCCTGCTGGGTGGACCGTCCACAGGGCGTTTGTGCAAGCGTCTCCTACTAGACAAGCTGCTGCATTCGGCAGAGCTGTGAGAGGTTGGTAATCCACCAGCATATCAACTGTATGCTCTGCATGCCCCCATTAGAAAGGCTGAGCCAAGTTACTCATTTCAGCTTAGTCCCTTCACTCATTCTGTACGCAGCTTCACTGCACATCCTGGGCCAACCAGGGCAATTGTAGTGTTGCCTTCAATCAGTCACTGGCAATGAAGGAAAGATTCTCCTGACTCCACTCACATTTAGTTAGCAAGAATAACAGTGTACAGAGCAAGGCCCAGTTTGTCTCCAGCCACAGATCAGAAATAACAGGCAGGATTCCCCCTGCATCTCTCCCCAAGCCCTTAGAAGTCTTCAGAGAACTGAATCTGCAGAGGGAGCCCAAACATCTTGGCCTTGATTAGGCCCACAAGCTGGAGATTCAGTACCTTTCAATTAAATGAATCCCCCTAGATCAGCATTATGGGACACTAACAGAAAGCTCTGAAGCTACTTCTAGTAACTAAAACAGAGCATGAGGAGGGGGGTGAATCCAAAGCCAAAGCTTGTTTGGGTAGTAGGAAACCATGGTTTCCTATTAACTCTGAAAGTATCTAAGCATGTGCTTTGCATAAAACAATTAGATGGAAGCCGTAACTGAGAATCCCTTTCTGAATCAAGTGTAGAGTAGTTTTCTGAAAAAAATATATAGTAAAGCTGCAATAAACAGTCAAAAAGTTATTTAAAGCTTAAAGTATGCCACCTATGATAGAAATATAACATATGCCAAAGAATAGAGCAATTCATCTTAATTTTCTACAGAAAAGCAGAATATAATGAAAAGGGAAATCTACTGACTAGATCAAATATTTATTTTAGCCATCAAGCATTCATTTCAGGCTCCACTGGCTAAAGAAGTGGGGATTTATAAGAAAAGGTTTTCTCAATTATAATGCATAAACACTGACTTTAGACCTCTCCAAAGCAAGTTTTTGTAAAAACTAAACCCAAACCTTTAAATAAAAGCATATTAATATATGATACTCTTTATCTACTAGGAAATAATCCTTGTATCATTCTCCAAAATAGCTTCAGTTTAAAAAATGTCATGATACCTACTTATCTGAATTCTTCCATTTAAACTTATTGACAAATCATAAATTAAGAGCATCAGAAACGATAAAGAACACACACCATATGAAACCAAAATTTGCTACCTGAAGAGGTGGTAATGGCCACCAACCTAGATGGCCTTAAAAGGAGAATGGACAAATTCACTCAGAATACAGTTACCAAGAACTACTAGTCACTATAGCTATATGCTGACTCTAGAGCAAGGGTCTCAAACTCGCGGCCCGTGGGCCAATGGCCAGGACTGGTGGGGCATGGGGGAGGGGCCCTGCGGCCTTCAAAGCGCTGGCGGCGCCCGGGCCGGCCGCGGGATGAGCGGCCCACCACCACCGCAGTGGTGGAATACTTGATGCGGCCCAGCCTCACCCAGACTCTCCTTCCAGAGGCCCCCAGGGAAGTTGAGTTTGAGACCCCTGCTCTAGAATCAGGGCGCCATGACTCAGAATACAAGATGTTGGAGAAAGTCTACCAGTTTCTTGATGCTTCTATTGACTGGGAAAGGTGGGGCACATATGCAACCAAGTAGCCATCTGTTTTTTATTTTATTTATTTATTAAAACATTTTTATGCCGCCCCATTCGCTGAAGCCTCGGGGCGGCTTACAACAATAAATTAAAAATAATTATAATATTAAATTACAAAAAATATAAACATTAAATTAAAAATACAAAAATACAATATAAAATAAGCCGCCCTGGCCAGATAAAATCCACTAATATTAACAGTTAAAATGCCGCTTAAATAAAAAGGCCTTTGCCTGGCACCTGGCGCTTTTGCTTGCTAATATTCCGCACTTTCACGGTGCTGAATATCTTGTGCGTCAAGTGGGAACAATGCTAATTAAACATGGTTTAATTCTAATTTATAGCACAAAAAGGGTAAAATGAGGTGCAGGATGAATGCTTAAACAAATATTTACTATGCAATTTATTTCCAATGGTTGTAGTCTAGACTCCCTCTAGCATTGATTTATCTACCATCCACCAAAGTAGTTCCAAACCCTTATGTCTTCCTCCATTCTGGCTCTAGCCCACTCCTTACTAAGTTTAATGCATCAGTGCATGAAACTGTGTTCTAAACAATGGAAAGAGCTTCAAATTTGCGCAGCACTTCCTTTCAGATACGGTTTGGATCAGGAATGAGTAACAAATGGCCAACACCTTTGGTGGACTGCAGGTCCCATCAGCCCTCACCCCAGTTTTGTGTCCTCTCCTCTTGAATCCTCAGCAATGGCCATTGGTTGCTGGCCGGATGAGGGTTCTCAGCTGGAGCTGCACCTAGGAACAACTGGGAGGTGCCTGGCAGCCTCCCTATTTCCCTATTTGGTTGGCCAGTGTAAAAAACCTGTTGCTGGAATAGATGAGTTTTTTGTCTGATCCATCAGTACTGTTATGCTCTCTTTTACTGTATGTGTTTCGGGGCATTCAACTAACTCTTGAAAGAATCTTCTTTAGGTGGCAGATGGTCTCAGACATGTATGAGCATGAGCACTTTGCCCTGAGCTTCCTGCCTTTTCTCAGAGCAAAGTCTGTATTTTCATCCAGGGACTTCCTCTATGTACTTATATGTCCAAAATCTGTTGTCCAGCTATAAAGTCAAGCATCACCATTATGTTGGCCTGATTATACTGGGTAATGACGCACTGTGCCATGGTAGTTGTTCTAAGAAAAGATCTTACTAAGATACCTTGTGCTAGGTACCAGATTTTGTGCTGTGGCAGATTGTTGCTAGGTATTATTACACTTAATTCCACCCATATCAATGTTTCTTTCATCTGAAGTGTCAGTAGAGGACTTGAAATAATTTCCTCACACACCACTAGCCATGGCTCCCACTTTCTGCACTTTCCGTGCACAGGTACATACAATTCTTCCACATACATACAGGTCTTCCTGATGTGGCAAACTGGATGTGTGTATAGTAGCAAGAACTTAAAGAGACCCTCTTCATGCACACCAAACACAAAGATGGCATAAAGAAGTCTATTTGGTGTCATCATCCAAAGGACATTTTAGGATAGAATGTTTCCACAGTTATCAGGGATGTAGTTGTGATGTGAACAGGAAGTATTTGGAATGGGACCCTCTGAAGGTGCGCTTTGGGTAAGCTGCACTAACATGGGGTCTGAGTCTATATTCTCTTGCTTAAGAAATATTTCTAAACAAAATGGTACAGATCTAAAACATGAACTTTGTGATGGTCTGGGAGTATCGTACAGCTTAAACACTGAGAAATTGCTTAATAAGGCACATTTATTCAATATGTGGCCAAAAAAACACTTGTTGCAATGGTTGAAAATTACATACCATATTAGAAAAGAAAACCCATTAGAAATCTGGGTTACACTTAAGACGTTATCACTACAAAGCAAACTGTGCCACATTTAAGAAAACATCACGTATTCCCTGTATGTATATTTATACAAATGTGGCTGCACACACACACAGCCAGTCTCAGCCTATAACCTGGTTGAAATATATTTGAAAATGGGGAATTTCAGAATTATTTCAAAAGTGTGTATGAGATCTTAAAGAGCCATTTGAGAAGATTTGCCTGGAAAACTGTGTGAGCAAGTGACCTGCAAATACACTTTCAGGGCAAATGTAACACAGGGGATGGGGAGGTGTGAACAGACGCTACTCACACTCAGAAGACCCTCTGCTCTTCCTGAAATGGGCTAAGTATCTCTCCGGCATCTCTGTGAATGCCAGGTGCCACACAAAGCCAGGACCTTCCTGCATTACAAGCTGTGACAGCCTCAAAAAAGGATACATCACATATCATATTCTACTCAACGTAGAAATTTTTGGCCACCTGATTCATCCGAATTGGTTCTTCATCCTGCTTGGGCAGCCAGGAATCCCATTCTTAACTACAAAGAGTTTTTAAACAGTTAATCGTACTGCAGCAGAAAACATTGACATTCAAAGAATGTGGGCTTTCTTAGAGTTGCAGGAAAAAAAGAAAAACCTTAAACATCTGGAAGCAAATACCAAACTTTTCAGATTTGCAGGTGATCAGGGCATGTGGGATTGGCTTCAGCCCCAAAGTACTTGCTCATCTTCAGCAACAGCTGTTTTAGAAGCAGCTTCTCCTCTGTAGGTGTTACTTCTACCTCATTTCTATTCCACTTGGAACTGTAGACGGTCCATCATATTACCCAGCAGCCAAAAGTTCCTGGTTATCAAGATGTGAGTTATAGCATAAAGGAACTACTGGAATATGTTGTGCAGACACTCAAAGTTTCAGGGCACGAGTCAATGATTTTGGTTTTCTTCAGAATGGATAGCTATATCTTACATAGGAAGAAAGACTTCTTCCTTAAAAACAATTACATTTCGTACTGCCTCTGCAAGGTCAAGAATATTTTCAGCAAGATATATTGAGCTCCATGAAGCACTAGGGTAAAAATGACATTAAAACAAATCTTTGGTGGATCACAAAAACTAAGGTGAAGTTGGTCATCCACGGAATGACAGAATTCAAATACATTAAACAATTATAAAAAGCTTTGCTTTAGGCTTAACTGCCTTGACTTCAGTGCATATATTTATTGCATATTAACTGTAGAAAGCAGTATTATTTTAATATTGATATGCTTCAAAGCTAGTTATAAAATAAAACTCTCCCTAGAAATCATCAGCAAGTTACTCTATGTAATTTTTATTAATTGTGGGTACTCATCTGTTCAAAAATATATTCAACATGTGAAAAAATTGTAACAAGAAAATGCACGAATTTTTAAAACCGCTTGTCTTCAGTTCATGCAGCCTATTTATATAGAAAGGAGAGAGTAGCTATTTCTGCAACCAACCAACCAACCACCCAAGACTGCAGGGGAATTAGCACCAAGAAACTAGCACATGGAAGCGGATCTGTTTAACTGGTCTCCTGGGGAGTGGATGCATGGTGTTTATTGTAATTTTTAGTTATCAGTTGGGTTTTAAATACTAACATTATCGATATATTTTGAATATGCAGGGCTTTTTTTGTTATAGAACGCACCGAACGGCGTTCCGGCACCATTTTTTCAATGGATTTTACTAAGTGATTTTGAAAGGTGTAGCAGATCAGCAGCAAACATCTTTAACATAGTGCCTGCAGGCTGCTATTGTGTCTGCTATCTGCTATCTGAGAGTGAGAGGTAGCTGCTTGGGACGCTGCTCGGCTTGGGATTGGTGTGTGTACTTACTGCTGGCGGCGACGTGAGTTCCGGCACTTTTTTTTTTTTTTTTACAAAAAAAGCACTGTGAATATGTATTTGTATCTCAATGGCATGTATTATTTATGTTCTCTTAAAAAAAATAAAAAGGGGGGAAAGGAAGCATATCTGCTTTAATATTAGTTCAGTTCTCAGATTATCATTCTTTGTACATTTTGGGGGGGGCATTCAGGACAAAATGCTCCCCTCATTTCACAATGTCATTTGAAATGAGCACCACTGGGTGGGAGGGACTCTCTAGTGATTTTCACAGGGATGCAGATAATCACTTATTGGTGGTTGCAGAAAGCAATGGCTTTTCTTTAAATTTTATTTAGTTATTTTTGCCACTGCCTCTCACCACTACCAACCATCATCCAGTCCAGTAGTTGCTATTTTCTAACCCCCAGGTTACTGAATGCGGTTCCATCATGACAAAGCATCACCAGAATTCCGGGGGGAACAAAATGTAAAATTACCATTTCTTTATATTACTCCCCTCCCCCCCCCAAAAAAAAACCACCCCTGAGAGGCTTGGTTTTATCCTTGTAAACCCGTGGTCCACTATACCACTGAGTAAAGGGTATGGATGCCACTGAAAACACACCAAAGAATTAGGAAGAATACACAGACTGGATCATGCTCCAAGAAATTTATGAACAGAAAAGGTGAATTATGTAAAAGATTTGGAGTGTGTTCTGTCTATCCTAAGTCCTGACAGGCAGGGCAGGAGGAAAGATGGAAGCTTTTCTTAGTATTTTCAACGGGATGGGCTTCTTGGCTTGTCTAGCCGACCACAGAAAAGGCACTTGCAGGAATTCCTGCAGTAGCTGCTCCACACTCAGGATTTTCGCCTTACAGCTTCATGAAGGGAAACCTGTGCTGTTTGATGGTCCTGTACACAAGCAGACTTTTTATGAAGTGAAACAAACTGTGCATTTTAGAAAACATATTGATCTTCCCCGCAATGATCATTCTGTGAAATATATACCTGAACACATAAAGATGTTTTTCGGTATCAATACCATCAGGTTAGCCTTTTCACAACAGTTTGACAGAAGTGGTGCTCATCCAACCCAATTATGTTAGAAATCAAGTTGAAGCAATTTTACCATTTCTATCAGCTCCTGAGTATGATTAATCAAATTATAGCCCCTTTTGAATAGAGCCGTAATTGCAAAATAGCAAATTACAGCATCTCACTGAACCTGAAACATGATATTTAATGTGAAGCTAAATATTTTATTAAGGCTTATGCCTACCTCGTTTTAGTACAGTTAATTATGTCAGTTCAATTCACTTAACAGGTACAATTTGATTTTTTGAAATTTCTTTCAGAAGCACTTCAAGGGTTTAACAATTTTAGGCACTTTACAATCCAAGCTAGATTTGTGTACCTTTTGATTGCCTTATGCAGCAACACATCTGTAAGCTTCCCATACCAATAGAATTCCACCAACAAGATATTCCATTTTAAATGGTCTCCAACTGTCCAGTCATCTGTTTCTTCATCTTAGTTATGTTTTTAGAATCCTATATTTTCTTCTATGCATTTATTGTGTCACTCTTTAAAACACAATTGAACCATTGTTTTATTTTATTTATTTGGAACATTTAAACTTGTTTTCCCAGTACATACATATATTGTATAAGACTGGTAACAGCTAAAAAAAAACCCTACCAAAATACAAACAGAAATATTTTAAAATGCACCGTAAGATCACATACTAAAGAAATAAATAGCACAGAGATAACTGCACCAGCCATATTTAAAAGCAGAAAAAATTAATAACTGATTAAAATCAGGTCAATACACGACAGGCCAAAATCCACCCCCACCCTCCACCACCAAAAAAGAGATTTTTGTGCCATGAGAGAATAGCATCAAGGAAGATTGTCTGTGTTGCCTCTCAGGAGTGGTTCCAAGGTGATGCATAATGCACTGGATTTT
Source organism: Varanus komodoensis (assembly GCF_004798865.1). Classification (NCBI taxonomy): domain Eukaryota; kingdom Metazoa; phylum Chordata; class Lepidosauria; order Squamata; family Varanidae; genus Varanus; species Varanus komodoensis. Next base: position 8,960,503 of record NW_025335780.1, read on the forward strand.
TTAAAAATGAAAAAGGAGGCCTAAAACCAATGCATATTTTGGCATGCTTAAGCCCACCGATGTCTTTATTTATTTCAATGTATTTGTGGACTGAAATCAATCCTTTGGCAACATTAATTTCGTTTCTACACGATAGCAGAAGCTCTCGGGGTGCTGCATAAACAGTAAGGCATATACTACTTTCAACCATGCCATTCATCATTTCTAACTGACGTGACATTCTGAAATGCAATGTTTCAGAAATTAATATGCCAATATCTATAGAATACAGGGCTTGCACCATGCATGAACCAGGACACGAAGACATGATCAGAGACTGACAAAGTATTACCTCTTTGACACAACTGCATCTCTAGCTATGCTCCACTGCTGAAGTTCAGAATTTGTGCAACAGTGTGTTTGCCATTGCTTAGGTCTGCAAAGGTCTGCAAGGTGCCTACTGCTCTGCACAGGACTGCTTACGGACAACCAAGATGACAACCAAACTTCCCTACCAAATATAAACCATGTAATTTTAAATCCTGGGGCAAAAAACATAAAATTAAACCAGAAGGAAATGATAGGAAAAAAGATTTATGTATGGAGAGCGAATTAATGCTATGTCATGTGTCACTGAATATGTAGGAACACTGAAAGAAGTTTGCAAAATGTAATGGTATAGAGTACATTCATCTTATTATTAAGCTTGAGAAGATGTAAAAAGTTGCTTCGATAGTAAATCATGGCAGATGGAAAAAATACATTTTATGGTGGAGCTTTGTTCATTAATTATTAAAAATAGAAATAAAAACTGAAATGAAATCATTCTTGCAAAGAAAGAACACTACATGTAGTTTCTCAAGGCCAAACTACACATGAAAGGCATAGTCGGTGTTGAATTTATAATTGTAAACCGCAGCTGCTGGACACCTAATTAGTACTGGAATAACAATGGGTTCAAGAGAGGGGTCAACCCTTTCCTCTCACACTGCAGTGGTAAAAACAATTTCCGCACCTCTGCCAAGCCCCTATTTGACATAGAAACAACGTTCCCACTGCTGCTAACGGGAACTTCCATTCCTTGCCAAGTCACAACTGTTCTTGTTTTAAAATATACATGCAAAATGGACAAATGGTTGATCTGCACTTAACTCACGCTTACTAGACCCAGTTAAATCAATAGGATGAGTCATGTCTAACTTAAGTTTTATTAATTACTGTTGGTCCATTATAACCATAACTAAATAGCTATTAAGTATTATGAGTTTTAATTTCACATCACAGACCTGATAACTGGCACCCCCTTTTCCGAATGCCACTGAGGAATGCAATCGGCATTCAACCTCCTTGTCTACTAGTGCAGTGTGGACCTTCTGAGGCTTTCCTTGCCCACTTACAGGAAAATGGTGTTTGAGCTGGGTTGCTGAAAGAGAAAACCACAATGCGCTTCTTGAACTTGATCTGAAAATGTTTGAACGCTGGGTCTTAACCCACATGGATGAACATTTCTTCCAGAAATATTGGACTGACTACAGGAAGGACAGAAGCCTCAACTTGACCTTTCTGGCTGGTACACTTCAAGCCAAAGGAAAAGACCGTTCGTATCAAGTGCTCAGTGAACGGAATGGGATTCTTCAAAGGTCCTGGATTCCAAATGTTCGGTTTAAAGATGACACCAATCATTCCACCAAGTAGGTGCGGTGAGCATTGTCCATCGGATGAAAGGAGTGGATGAACCAAAATGGATGGCCAGCAGAATGACTGCAAGTGTGGCTGCCGTAAGACCCAGAAGTTGCTGAACGTGGAGGTACTTTGGTGGGAGAGGGAAGGAGGCTGGAGTACAGTCAAGACACCTCATCCATTTAAAGAAAGCAATCCAATAAATGTTTAAAAACATCTATTTTACTCTATATTTTTGCTTTGTATCTGCTACACTATATAGTCTTACCATTTTAACTACCTTCTGAAAGGTACCTACTGAAAGCGCAAAACCTTGAAAAACCAAAAGCTAGTAGTTAGGCTGGACACAGCCATTTTCATGAGATAAAAACTAAAAAGGTGTCCATATCTGAAGCTTACTTACTTACTTAACCTGAAGGTTCTCTGAGTGGCTTACAAATGCTAAACAGCATAAAAACAATCCAATAAAATAGATAAAACAATAAAATACTAAATAACATCACATAATAAAATGTACGCATGCACACCAATAAGCACAGCCAATAAATTAACCAAAATTAAATTAAAATAAATAATCCATAAATATCCCAAATTTATACTGGCATGTGTGATTCTAACGGACTCATTAACTCTTTTCTATAAAACTTTAAGTTTAGGTTTAGCGTGTTTATTAATTAATTGCAATTTTGCTATTTTAAGAACTAAATTTAGTATTTTAAGTTTCAAAACAAATAACATTCTATTTAAATTTGTAAAATCTGATGTGTATATTATCTATTTTTATCCACCCTAATATGATATGCTAAGTTCCAAACTGGGATCCAGACTTCATTGTTCAGTATAAGATTGTTCAGCAACCCACTATTTCTGAATGCAGTATAGCCAATATATTATATTCTAGGCAGTCTATAGGGTTTTAAAAATCAGTATACATATTTCAGAATAAGTGCATTGGAAAGACTTTGTTTTAATGTTTCTGAGTAGTCTTCTGAGGCTAGTGTGAGTAGTTTAGTATTATGGAAAGCCTAATACAATAACGAAAAGGCTTTTTGGTTGAAATTCTGTATTCACTTCCCTATAAAAGAGGTCTCAGTGAACCTAATGGGACATATTTCTGAGTAGACGTATACAAATCTGTGTTGTCAGCTACATCTAAAATCTCAGTATTAGAAATTCATAGATTTCAAGTTCTGCTGCAAAAGACTGAAATGAGCAATAATTTTAGGCCATAGATTGGGATACAAAAAATATTGCGCTGGCTCTGAAAAACCACAAATTAGTGTAATTTGGCTTGAGCTAACCTGGTTGGAAAGTTTAGTAAATTGACTGCAGGTTTGAGCTAAATTCATTTTGCATTTTCATCAATTTCATTCCTATATCCCTAGTTCCATTTCCTAATATCCTGTTACAAGTAGAGGCACTCGTACAGCAGCAACCTCAATTCTGATTGCTTGTAAGTAATTTTCCCTGTTTTAATATTTCAGGTTATCAGTTATACCCCCCCCCCACTCCATAACCTATGAACCTTTGTTCTTTGTGAAAAACATAGTTTATTTATTTATTTAAACATTTTTAAATGTTTCTGGCTAGCACAGAATGGTCTTTTACATTACAGTGTATTTTTGCACATCAAAGAGTTCAGTGGAAGAATAAACCACAGAACTTAAGCCGTAAACACATGTTTTGGTTCTAATTTTAAAGACTTTCCTCTAGTTCCAAAATTTTACTCAAAGTTTGTTCTCAAATACTTAAACCTGTGGAATTGTGTGTTGTTCTTACATGCAAATGCAGAAATGGACTGTTAACCATGAACAAGGTGTCAAAAGAATCCATGGTTTGTTGTTGGTTTGTAAACTGTGGTTGTTTAGACCATGGATTGCTGTTACATGTGAACCCCAGATCATGGGTTGCTTCTCTGGGTTACAGAGTAGCAAGCAAAAAAAGCCAAAAAAACCCCAGCCTCTTTACATGCCAGTACCACTGTGTCGCAAAGGCAGTTGGGAATAGAATACAGAAAAGAAGCAGACAAAGGAGGAAGAAAACAAAAAAAATTACATTTGATCATCTACCAGACAATCCCTGGACACACTGTAGGTGTCTTGGGAATGCTTTAAGCTCATGTAATGCAGCAGGATCAGGACTGGTATCTCACAAAGCTGTATTTCCTACTAAACTGCATCTATAAAAAATGGATATGCATGAATTCATAGCTCCAAACTACCACCCTAAATTAATAGAACAAAAAGGAGTGAGCACCTTAGTTTTTGTGTTTAAAACAGAATCATCTAGTAATCTCAAAAACATATATAGCCCTTCTTCACTCTTAGTCCACATAAGCAAGCTCAGCATTTTAGAACTTCCAGGATAACACTGTTCTCTCTAGGAGAGATTTGGAATTATTCCTACAAAGGAAGACATACCAGAAAATTTTACATCAGACTGACAGATTTGTGAGCAGGGTATTTGACTGTCAACAATTCCAACAAGCAAAAACTACAGAGATTTTCATTTGCGAAATATTATTTTCCATACAAAATATTATTTTCTACAATAGTATCTGAAAATCACTCATGCGGACAAAAGAAATCCACTTCATCAGAATCATCCTGCAAAAATTCAGATTTTTTAAGTCATTGAAAGAGCTGTGCATATATTGGGTGCACTAACAGTCTTTCACTAACTGACTACTGACTGAAAAAAAAACTTTTCAGAATTGTAGGATATAAATGCTGAAATGTTATACTGCGATAAGCAGTAGGATTTCATTTCCCTTTAAAAACTGGTTATTTATCATTTAATTTTTAGAATGAAGGGGGAAATATGAAACCCAAAACAGTAAATCCTTTGAGTGAGAGCTTCTGAAATACCACAGAAAATGTGAATAATGTGAAAGCTCATTTTGCAAAGGGATATGAAATAGCAAAGAAACCAGATGAGATAAAAATAATTTAAAAACTTTTTATCAAAGGTGGTATTTAGCTAACAACCCTTGCGCAAAGGCCAAATGTATTGTGCTCACGAAGTGTAGACATGGCATAGTTTTCGAAATTTAAAGATGCAGCAAATCTTGTCCAGGCTTTTCTTGGCTCTTGCCTCCCCTGCCCCAGCCCCCAATTGCATAGGACTTTTGCTAGAACCAAAATTCAGTGTGGATATACCCAGCTATATTCCAAACATTTACTGTTTGCTGCTGTTGGGCTTGAATTCCCCAAATAATTATCACAGAAGGCCATTGCCATCCTGTGTATAAACACAACAACCCCAAGCTTCCAGAGTAATGACAAAGGTGGAAAAGATAGTCTAGTCAGGCATGAAATTGATTTTAACACAACAAATATCTGTTGACTCCAACGGACTAAGCAAATAATTCTAAAGTAGAGCGGAGATAATAAACACAAAATCATTAACTGCACCTACTAAATCAAATGTGGAGGAAAGAAACCTGTTGTCACATTGACCCTGAAACCTGTTTAATAACTGATTAAAGTAATTACTCCAAATCTGACACAGCTTTTAATCATGGATTCCTTTGGATTTACAAACGGGGCTGCTATTTGTTTTCCTTCCTGAGATGAATCTTCTTAAATACCATGACCCCAATCTACTTACACCATAGGTGCCGTGCCTACTCTCAGAGGATCAAAACGAAGCCCTGTTTGCCCCTGTCTTCTCCCCCTACCCTAAGTGAATGTTTAGTGAACAGAAGCAAAGTCTTCAGAACAAGGATACAATTTCTGCAAGATGATGGATTGTGCCCCAAGATGGTGCAACTAATAGCTCCATCAGTCTGAGTGCTGGGAGAGATGCCGTGTGAGGAGGAACCCGTCCATTCCCTGTGCAGTCCCCCAATGTGTGTGCCTAGTCATGCATGCAGCTGCTATGCCAATGTCATCATGATATAAATTCTCCTCCCTCCACCGTCTGCCTGGATTATTAAGTGAAGTCATAAGAAGGTCCATTTTAAACAGGGATTAACAAACAGGCTTGCAATCCTGCTCAAAAATCTTACATAAAAACAAAATTTGCAGTGTGACACAATAGAGCAGACACAGCCTATCATTAAAAAAAACCTACTACTTTAAATGCTTATAATAGAAATAAACATAATTAAAGGCATTTGGAATAGATTATTTCAAATGAAAGAAGTCACAGCTTCTGTTGTCTGGACACATTCATAACTCTAAAAATGTTAAAATAACCCCCTAACAAAACAGTGCGACTAGCCGTTCATACTGTAGCGACAGAAGTAGAACAATTAGCCGCAACAACATGCTTGCGATGCACACATTTTGCATTCTTATCACTGTCATTCCATTCAGGTCCGGCATGAACATTTTGGACCCGTCACCCAGCAGGAGATCCATCACTGACCAGAGGAACCCTCTTCTCCCAGCTCTACTGCTTGCCATCATCAGCTGCCCCGAGTATTTGCCCTGGCTGCTTGCTCCGCTGCCCTTCTGCACAGGAATCCCTTGGGTGCACATGCAGCTCTTCCCCTCTTCTCCCTTGTGAGGTCTTTATTCTGCATCGCTGAGGGACTGCGACCCAGGGGACCCCTGACTCCTGCACCTCGGTTGCTATCGGCCTTGATAAGACGCAATCAAACTTCCTGCCTCACTGCAGGTCTGAGATCTCTGATCTTGTCTCTGTAATACCGAAATCAAATTACTGCGATTCCAAATACTCCGTAGACCACTAGGTGCATAGGCATTAAAAGCATTTAAATCTTTTTCAGATGTTTATCCTCATTTGCATATTTCAGTAAGGAGGAAAGTGTGAGCTACCGCTTCCATGAAAACACAGACTTTGACAACTAGCTACCTATGCCCCTGTGGGGGAGGCAAATCTGTTTAGCATTGTCCAAAATAAATAAATACATAATTAAAAGTAAGCCTGAGATTTATCATCAAAGCTTTGCATTTCTGTAAAAAGGGGTAGTTCATACTTTTCCACTTCCCTGAGTGCCTAGAGTTTTGGGAAAGGGTGAAGATTTAAGATGGCGAGAAGAGTGAGCTCCAGCGAAAATCAGCAGAGAATTTTGCCTTAAAGGGTGATCTACTGGCCACCCCCCTTTGCAAGATCACTGGCTGCTTTGCTTTCCTTTGACAGCTTGCCTTATGACAGTAGTCAAGGGAAGGTAAAAGAAAAAATAAAGCACTTGTGGCCCCTCTGGAGCAAGGTCCGTGATGCCTGCCTTAGGTATTTGACAGCCGCTAACTGCCAGGACATGGCCCAGGCACTGCTGCCCATTTTAGGCGCAGGCAGGCAGGCCACTTCTGCTCAAGGAGGCAGCACATGCTCGGCAAGGCTAGTAGCCACTCCGTGCAATCCGTTTTTAAAGCCATCCAGATCGGCGGCCATCCTCATTTCCAGGGGCACTGAATTCCATCGCTTCACTGTACTCTGTATGAAGCACTTCCCTTTATCTGCCCTAAGCCTCCCAGCAATCGGCTTCGTGGGATGACCCTGGGTTTGAGCGGCATGGGAGAGGGGCAGAAATGTCTCCCTTTCCACTTTCTCTACATCATACATTATTTTAAACACCTCCATCACATCCATTACTCTAAGCAGAACAGTCCCAGTTGTTGCAGCCATTCCTCATAAGGGAGTTGTTCCAGCCCACTGACCATTTTCATTGCCCTTCTCTGTACTTTTTTGAACTCAGTAATGTCCTTTTCAGGTAAGGCGATCAGAACAGAACACAATATTCCAAGTGCAGTGGCAGCAGAGCCCTGCATAAGGGAAGCAAGACTTCAGAAGTTCTGTTTTCTGTTCCATTCCTAATAAAGCCTAGCATGGAGCTTGGTTCTTCACAGCACCGGGCTGGCATTTTCATTACGCTGTCTATCGCTACCCCAAGATTCCTTTCTTGTTCAGTCACTGCTGGTCAGACCCCATCACTGCATACCTGAAGTTGGGATTTTTTTCTCCCAACAGGCATTACTCCACACTTGCTTAAACTGAACTTCATCTGCCATTCTCCCAGCTGGGAGAGATCCCGTCGGTGCTCCTCACAATCCTTCATGGTTTTAACCACCCCAAGAAGCGTCACCAGCAAACTTGGCCACTTCATTACTGACTCCTAATTCCAGAACATTTATGAATAGGTTGAGAAGCATTCATCTAACACAGACGCCTGTGGGAATCCACTGGTAACATCCCTCAATTGAGAAAAATTACCATTTATTCCCATTCTTTGCCTTCCATTATTTGACCAGTTAGTGATCCATAAAAGGACATCCCTCCTTTTTATTCCACAACTGCTTAGTTTTTGAAGGATCTTTTGGTGAAGGACTTTGTCAAAAGCTTTTTGGAAGTCCAAATAAACAATGTCTACTGGATCACCCCTGTTTACATGCTTACTTGACACTCTCAAAGAGCTCCAATTGGTTAGTGGAACAGGACCTCCTCTTGGTTTTTCAGCAGGGCTTATTCGCCCTTCTATTTTTAATACTGCTTTCAAGCAGTTTACCTAGAACCACTATTATGCAAACTGGCCTATAATTCTCTGGATCCCATGTCTTTCATTTATTTGAGACCAGGTTTTTTAATTCTCGCAGAATCCATGTTGATGCTGCAGTGGAAGCACAAATAATTACTTCTAAAGGTAGGCTGAAATCCTATTGTTACATGCATTTTACCGCTGTTGTCACCAACTCCACAGTGAACTTCTTGATAACAGCTTATGCTCTTGCAATGGCCTTGTTTGGCTGTGTGCCTGTTCCTCTCTCTGTGATTTGCACATGCACATCACTTATGAAGACTTTTCTGAACTTGTGTACCTTTCGGGGAATTGTTGTTTTCTATTTCTGTATACTTTCGGGATTCCTTGAGGAAGCTGAGACCTCCTTCTTCATAGGTGATGCTGTCTGGCCTATAACTCATGGCACTCATGGCTGAAGACTAGAAACAGCGGGAATTATATCTATTCTAATGGTCAGTATGGCACTTCTACATGGGCCTTCCCCATAATCTCCCATGTAAGCACAGATAAGCTCCACACCAGCTTGCAATGCTGAAATATTGGGCGCTCCTGACCATTCCCTGGACTCTAGACTTCTACAAATTTAAAAGTTACAGAGAACAGTTAGTGCTGATATACTGTATTTACCAAAAATAAAAAATCAGATCAAAATATCAAACAAATGTTTTGAAAAGGGAGTGAAACACAATTCATATTAGCTGACAACTAATATCTATGCCTAAATACTTATGTAATTTTGCAGGGAGAAAAGGGGGTATCTTAATCTCCAACATCCAGACTCTATTATCTATGACATTTTATGCAAAATTCCAGCCACATGGATGAAAGGACAGCAACGTCAACATTTGACAATATTTTGTGTTATTTTAGAGAACACAAAATAAGTAGCATTTTCTTGGAGTATGCACAGAAGCTTCTATAGTTAAACTTAAATACAGATGTTCTTTTAAAAGCTGAGCAACCAGTAAGTAATACCACATCAGGTATTTGCCAAAGGCTAGTCCTAAATATGGAAATACGACCTTCTTTAGTCACTCAAGATGAATTAGGCACACTCCATTTTTAATAAGTTCTTTAGTCACACATGAATAGTGTTGACTGTAAAACACCTCAAAACTGTAGTGGGATGTTAATGGGAAAAGACAAGCTCTTTTCTAAGAAACTACTAAAACTGCAATGAAGGGAAAAATGGTGCTTCTAAAATGAACCATGCAGATGAAGGCAGACTTAAATACCACAATCCGGGATATGCTGCACATTATGACTGTGGTAGGAAATACCTATTATATAACTGGTACTTTCCACAAAGGTTCAGTGTTGACATAAAATTTAAAGAGCCAAGTACAAACGTCTGGAAACCAGGGTCAATCAGGCATCTCTTACTTTATACACGGATGTTCAAAAAGAACCTATACATTTATTTCCCTTCCATTTTTCCACAATAATCCAGTCCCTGGGTTAAGGAGAAATTCCGTTCCTGAGATCATCTTTAAGCCAAATTTGTACGCAAGTCAGATCATGTACATTAAAAGCATATAAAACACTTAAGAAATGCTTCCATATACACTAAAACACGTTAAACACAATACAGCATGTTAATAATGACAACAATACAGTAATAAAGTAACTACAGGTAGCAAAGAGAGGTAGAGAGAATCTGTAAGTATGTAAGTTTACAGTACAGTTCTTAGAACAGTTTAGATAGAAAGAAAAATAAAAGGATTACTAAAGGTTAATGCTTCTTGAGCTAACATTAAACCTAACATTAGGTGGATGATGATGGAGATGAGGCTGGTACTGGAGAAGGTGGACCTGGCGCTGGAGAGCCAGGGTTTGTGCTACCGGAGGAGGGCAAGTCAGCCCTGAAGTTGCTTTCTGGGTGCAGCCTCACTGCTTGCTGCTTCTTCCCTCCTCCTTCCCTTCCTTCCTTCCTTCCTTCCTTCCTTCCTTCCTTCCTTCCTTCCTTCCTTCCTTGCCACCCAGTGCTCAGCACCCGTGGGAGCCCGCCTGCCGCTCATGGCTCGAGGTTGAGGCAGAAATTCTGGGGTTGCTCGTCCGAAAGCAGGGGCTGTTCTTAACTCAGACATTCACAACTGGGGGAACTGCTTTTCATATGCTATCCACAACCCTAGAAACAATTAAGTGTTGTTGGTTTTTGGTTACAAGCCCATAAAAAAAGAATTGCCATGTTCTTCTCCTAAAGGAATAAAATGGAAACAGGTGCTATTACTAGGGCTCACAACAAGCTAAAAAAAAGGCAGTTGATTAAGTGCTTTTGTTTTAAGTGACTAAATTTAAAGATACACATATTGCTAAAACCTTACTGAGGTACTGACGGTACCATGTGTACTTCCATGTACATACCTGGCAAATATTTAATGTATCCTCTGCCTCAAGCTACTCAAAATGTTCTGAGTAATTTGTAACAGAGGACACACTGGCAATGTATGCAGAAGAAGATATGGTCCCTAGGGAAGGACGTACCTGTGGAAATGATTCTGGACATCAAAGCCTTTTCTGGCACTTGGTAATACTTTATCTTCTGTTTTTGGATTCAGTTGGTGCCTTTCCCTCTTGCTGGCTCTTCAGGGAAAATAAAAGCTTGATACCTTTATTATCAGAAAAACAAGTCCAAATAATATCTAAAGGTAAATTCTGACAATAAGTTAGACAATGCAACATACCTTAGATTTTTAGATGATACATTACATATCTAAACCAATTGATTTATCACTATTTGTTTTCAAGCAATGGATCTCAAATAAAAACAACTCCCATGGAGGGAAATAAACAGGAACAAAAAAAGCAGGCGGGGAGAAAGTGGTTATTCAACTTGCTTATTAGCAGCTAGTATCTGAATGCTTTGTTGTAAGTGTTTTTGTGTCCTAAACAACAGCACTTTCATCAAATTGCAGGAGTCAAAGCTAACTGTGCTTCTCCTGCACATGCAAATGTTTCTTGCCAAATACACATCAACTAAATGCATTTCAATGTATTTTGAAGTATTATTTCATCACATTAGGAAAAACTGAATGTGTTTGTGTGTGTGTGTCACTGTTCAAATCTTGACATAGGAATCCAAATCTGCTGAAAACAATCTTCCTCTGCTCTAGAGAGAAATAATAATTGTATCTGTGCTTTTCTAAGATGCACCAGAATGCAAAGCGACACTACTGCTCTACCTGATCCCCCGAGGGCAACAATGACTCTAGAAAGAATGAAATCATTTGAGAAAGCTTCAGGTGATGGACTGAAGTGAAGCTGCTCACTAAGGTGGTGTATCTAAAAGCAAAGAACAGAGAACAGTGGGAATGTCATAACCTGTATATTTTAAAGTCAAACTCCTCGCATAACTATGCACTCAGGATTAAATCCCACGCACTCTTCCCCAGGAAGACTTCTGAGACACTTTATTTAGTGCCCCGGAGAATACTTCTGCTTGTGGCTTACAGCCATCCCTTCTCCTAGCTTGCCATAACATATTCCAATATTTAGATATTTACATGCTGGTATATCCTGAACTGTGCCCATTCACATTTGTGCAGTAGCACAAGTTGAGCAATCTAAAAATCAGTAAGGTACAGCCAGCCAGTGTTTATAGGGAAGAGCCTTCTTTCTGTATTACCTTGAGTGTTCTCAAGTTCAAGCTATACCCCAAGGAGATGGATACTGCAAACACTGCTGCCACCCTCTGGCCTATTAATGGACCAAGGCAAAAAAAATATGCCCTATTTGGTAATTTTATTTCTCTTCTTCCAGTGACAAATCTAAAAGGTACTATTTACAACACTGTTTCCCATTAATTTTAGTGCAATGCTATCTTTCACAGAAACAGACAAGCCCCACAGCACGGACTAGGGAAGCTTGCTTGTTTTTCTCCTCTGCCTCCCTCCCAGTGAATTGTGACTTTCTGTTTTAAGATGGTTGCTAAAAGAGGAATAAAGCATAGTCTGCATTGTGCTATCATTGTTCAAAATGTATTAGGCTATCTCATGTCACATCGAGGATAAATCACAGAAGACTTAGATGACTGCTATTTTAATAATCAACTGACTGACATGTAAACACAAGTTTCTCTTTCTCTTTCAACTCTATGACTTTTATGAATTTGCCTCTAAGTAACATTACAGAATATTTTAGGACTTCTCTGAAATGGAAGTTAGCCTTCAGGTAAAAGCATTTACCCATCTTGGAGCAACCAGAAAAGGTACTTTTCAGATTCGTTCAGAAGCAGACTTCAGGGATGTTTGCCCTTCTTCTAAGCAGTGAAACTTATAAAACCTGAAACATGGTGGTTTCAGACGTATTTACATTGGCTCCCAGTTTTCTTTTGGAGCTTTAAGTTAGCTGTTGGCCAAATCAGCAGAATCAAGACCTCGACACCCAGCTATCTGAAATGTATTATTTAAGAAGTTGTCAAGAAGCAACTTTTAGCTTCACATTCAAAATGTCAAAATACAAGTATTTTGTTATATTCATAGCTTCATGTGGAAAATATCACATATTGAAGCTAGCATAATGCATTTTCCTGAGAGACAGATTCATTTGATGTTGATGCTCAAGGAGGGAAATTCAATTCTTTTCACAGCATGAAAGACATGTCTGGAATACTGAACAATAAAGAATTAACTTTTATATATACTGATAGGAATCATATTCCAACTCACAAGAACAGCCTAACTTTCTGCAAAAGAATCTCCACGTGACTCTAGACAGACTTTTGCTACCTGTTATTAATTTGGAAGGTTCATGTGTCACACTAACCTGCCCTGACAATAAACCGCAACAGGCCACTTGCCTGTGGAACAACCCACAGTGCATTTAACCCTACAATGCTCCTCTCCCTCCTTCCCTCTTATTCCTCCAGGCAATATCCTAGGGCAGTGATGGCGACCCTATGGCACGCGTGCCCAAAGGGGCACACAGAGCCCTCTCTGTTGGCACAAGGCCACCCCAGCAGCCGTGCACATATTCGGAAAGATTAAGGGCCCCAAGCAACCACGTCACTCATTAGCCGCAACTCGCAGAGCTTTCCCATGGCCCGTCAGTCAGCTGCCAGGGATTTGCTTGGACTGATTTTAGCAGAAGGTAGGAAAGGTAGGAAATACACTCAGATGCCTTTTTCAGGGCCAGCCAAAAGCTGGTGGTCAGTGGAACGTTGCCCCCTTGTGCTGGCGGTCAGCAAATTCAGGTTTTAGTGGGGTTTTGGCCCTTTGTGCTGAATGAGAGGGTTCTGAGTTGCAGTTTGGGCACTCGGTCTCTGAAAGGTCCGCCATCACTGTCCTAGGGGATCTGGTGGCTAAAGCGACCTTGTCTCCTCTTACTGCTGTAGTCATGAGCCATTTTCTGGCAAACCATGAGTTTCTTACTCCTTTACTCTCTCACTTTTTGTTTTCCTGGAGACTGCAGGGAGCAATGGCCATATAAAGAGTCAATGGCAACCCCTCCAAAGTGCTGAAGTAACACATTGGAAAAGCTGTAACTGGCTGGCCATTTCTTTTTTAAAAGCTTGCACTACAAATGCGCATCTATTTTTCTTTTTATTTGTATTTTCTAGTCAGACTTCAACAAACGTCCAAGTTCACACTTCCATAGGTCCAAAATAGGAAGCCTCACCTGGACCATGTCGGGATGGGGAGAGTACTTCCCAAAATGTAGTTCAAAATGTAGTTCAAAATGTAACTCCAAATAGTTTTTTTTTAACTGTTGCTTTGATATGGCAGCTGTCAAATTAAAGCAAAGTTCCAAAGAATACAGAAGCCTTTCTTTGTCTCATAGCTAATTTTCTTGCCCCTGGCCCCAGTGCCTCTGAGTTTTCCACCCACTCCTGAAACTCTAGATGCTTGGGAAGGAAATAAGTGCACTCCATCACTTTTCGCTTACACTTGCTTCTGACTGCTGTCAGAAGTAGGACTTACCTTTTCTTCTGGAAATAAGAATTTAGGGCAGGACAAAAGAGAAAAATTCAAATTGCCATGTCTAACCCTTCCTGTATGCTATTTTCAAAAATAAGTCAAAGGAAGATGCCAGCAAAATCTTCCACAGCACTCAGAGACCTGGAAATGTGGAAAAGTTGGAGGCAATGAAACGTATGGAGAACTGTTTGGAAATTTTTCTCCAGTAAAATGTGGTAGGGGCAAATGCTAACATAGGAATCTTTTTGCTCGGTACGGAGTGAACTTTTGTGCCCAGCTCATTTCTCCTTTCAAAACAGCACCTTTACATAACCACTGTGACATTATTCCATTGCTTTTCACAGGCAAGTGCTCTGAAGAACCTCCCCTCATGCTAGAATTTGCACCAAGGTTCTTATACAGTGTGGGGTTTTGTTCTCCAGCCTCTCTTTTCCCTGGGGAAGGCCTTCAAATAGATGCTATACAACAGAGAAATAATTTTCAATAGGATAAGCTTCTGAAGAGCTTCCCCAGTAAAACTACTGGAGGCAGGCCATTTGACCAAAGCTCTGTAGGCAGTTCTGGATGAATGAAGCTGAGAGAAGTGTTGGGGAGGGAGAGTTAAAAGCAGTTTGAAAAGCAAGTTAAATGTCAAGTTTTTCTGCTATACAAACATCTTATCTACAATTATGGTTCAGTATACAGACAAAGCAAAAGAGAGCTTCTTAAATTTCCATTAGATCCACTAAGTTTTACAATGTAGTTTACAAGATCTTCACTACTTTGTGCATATTTAGTGTAAGTGGCCTCACTTTATACAATTGTGGAACAGCTTGTTGTCTTTAAAGTTAACAGTATTTGAATACTTAGAAATTTAATGAACAGGATTTACCACAGGACAGGTAACTAAGCACATCCTTTTATGATATAGATCCTTTCATGCTATAGAAACAGAAACATCTTAGCAATTAAAAACACCTTTCTGTTATTAAAGTGATTTAAAAGTACATAAAAGTTTTGTGCAATGTTTATTGATGTCCCTAATCATTTTTATTAAGTGGTTTCATAATCCATTTATTGCAAAGCAATAAATGCAATAAATTATAGCCTTCTATGCCTGAAAACACTACGGCGCACTTATCACTGAAAAGTGTCATACTGATATGACAAAGCAAATGACCTCAGGGGGCTCACAAAGTAGGGACCTCATTTGATAACTCATTTGTTTAGCAAATGAAACACAAAACACCGCTTTCTTTTCCTCTCTGGAAGCAATACAGTGCTACAAGCTTCACGCACATAATGGAGGAAAGTAATGGAGTGAAATAATCCTCACGTTGTTTCCGATAGCTGAAATCACTGGAGTTTGCCATGCATTTCAGACAGTAAAAATGAAGACCATTAAATCTATGAAGGCAAACAAACATCTAAGCTTTTAATGAAGTGTTACAAGATACACGTTATTTCTTAGAAATCATTTTTTAACGTCAAAACCTTCTAGTATAACGACTTAATGTATTACTTATTAGTGCAACTAAGAATCTACCCAGAGCACTTCTGCTTTTAAGGAATGCAAGTGATCTTTCTAAGAGTACACATAAATATGGGCAGAGCATCCCATAGGTAGAAAAACACAGGAGACTTCATTTGCACCAGGGTGCAACCAGGCAAATATGAAGCAGTTCTATGGTATATCCTGATAAAAGAGGCCATCGGCCCCATCTCTGCAAGCTTTTCAAATATTCGCATTGTATACATATGCCCACAATCTTCCATAATGATATATTCTAGACAGGTTAAGTTCGATCTGCCGCAGGAAAAGGAAAGTCCAATAGTACCTTAAAGAAGGGGTGGGCGACCTTGGCTAGTTGCAGGCGCTCTTCATGGCATCCCCTTCACAAGCACTCCCTGCTATTCCAGAAAATGCAGCAATTGTTCTGGGAAACACAGGCATGGGAAATGTGTGCCTCACTTCCCTGCAGAAGACGGCTCCCAATACACTACGAAAGAACTATTGGGTGGGTTCTCAAGAAAATGAATTTGCATGGGAAGAGGAAGCACCCCTGTGTTCCTTGATTCTCAACAGGAGTGCTGATTCTGAAGACACAGGGTGTGCAGAGGAGGTGCCTTCACACATGCCCTGCTCGTCTGCAGAATGGACCTCCTGGCAGCCTGCCAAAAGCCTCATCCTGTTGGGAAACAGGACATATACTCCCCATATATGGTTGTTTCTTAGTGGAATCTCTGCTATGTAGGTGGGCCACTTCGAGGAAGAGGAGTGCAGCCCCCCAAGTCCCCACTTTGAATTTTAATTTGCAGTCCTTGGGCTTTAATTCACACACTTTTAACTCAGGTCCCAGGATTCACACTTTTGCTACCAGACTATATCAGAATGGACCTTCATGGTAAGATCCCAATGTCCCATTCTCTGCATGGCAGGAGAAGCGTCTAATCTGACCCTTCATGGCTTGCTGGCAAGATACCAACTGGCTATTTAAGACAGCATGATCTTACTGCATAAGCTCTGGGCATGCTGAAGCTGAATTTCATCAAGGAGGGAATATGGTGACCCCAAGGCAGGGATACCAGCCGTTGCAGCACCTGCCTACCAAAAGCCACTTCAGCTGGGCCAAATAAATCCAATTCATCATGTCTTGGCGTTGACCAGGTAGCTGCTATATACATCTCTGCTGGAGGAGCATATATGGAATAAACAGTGGAAGCTGCCAAGGGCATTCTGGAGAGGCATGTCATTAGCTGATGTGATACAGGCCACAATACAGCATGCTCTGGTGGTCTTGGAGCCTCGCTGCCAAAGGAAATAGCAGGCAAGTCCTTGGTTCTACTTATTCAAATGTCCAGATGTCCATGGGGTTATTATCTGGGATGTGACATCAGGTCATCCTTATGGCAACCCTTTGACTGAAAGCCCTTCAAATTCTCCAGTCCATGACAGCTCAGTTCAGCTCTTCCAAATTCAAAGCTGTGTATTTCTCTATGAATTCAATCCTTCTCATATTTGGTCTTCCCTTTCATCTTCTTCCTTCGACTTTCCCTAACATGACTGCCTTCTCCAGAGACTCTTGCCTTCTCATGATGTGTCCAAAATATGACTGCCTCAGTTTTTCCTCTGCATTAATTTGATCTAGGATCCAGTTGTTTGTCTTTTGGTCAGTCCAGGGTATTCACAAAGCTCTCCTCTAGCAGCATGTTTCAAACACATCAATTTTCTTCCTATCAGCTTTCTTCACTGTCCAACTTTAACACCCATACACTGTGATTGGGAATATAAAGTGTGAGTGATCTTGACCTTGGTCCCCAGTAAAACGGCCCTGCACTTGATAATCTTTTCCAGTTCCTTCACTGCTGCCCTTTCAAGTCTGAGTCTTCCTCCTCTGAGCTGATGTTAAATCTTTCCCAATTTTGATTTCTTCATTATGGACAATAAAGTCCTGTATTTTTTCTGTGGATATGATTTTTGTTTTCTTAATATTCAGCTACAGTCCTCTTTTTCTACTTTCTTCTTTCCTTTTCATCTGGAGTCGTTTCAGGTCATTGATGCTTTCTGCCAGTAGCATGGTGTCATCTGCCCATCTTAAATTAGTGATGTTTCTTCCAACCATTTCCACTCCTGACTCTGATTCTAATCCAGCTTTCCTCATGATACGTTCTGTGTACAGATTGAACAGAGAGATAAAATACATCCTTGTCTATGGGCTTCTCCATATTCTATCCTAGCTGTAGCTTCTCATCCAAGATACTGTTTACATATCAGGACAATCAAAACTCATGTACCCCCATTTCTTTTAGGACCATGCACAGTTTCTTGTGATCCACATAGTCAAAGGGTTTCTTACAGTCTATAAAGCACAGGATGATCTTTTTCTGAAATTATTTTGTGTATTCCAGTAGCCAACATATGCTATCTAATGCCCCTTTCATTTTGGAATACAGTTTGGACAACATTTCTTGCTCCATATAGGCCAATAGCCTTCATTGCAACACTTTGAGTAGGGAAATTAATGCAACGGTCCTACCGTTGATGCTCACTTGTACATCTTCCTTCTTGGGCACTGGAATGTATACTTCACATTGCCATTGCTTTGCTTTTCATATTTATTGGCATAGTCTTGTTAGGATAGGACTGATTCATTTTCTTCAGTCTGGAATGGATCTATTGGTATCCTATCTACTCCAGGTACTGTATTCTTTGCAAGTGCTTTCAGACCAGGTTCAATTTTGCTTTCTAATACTGCAGGCTCATCTTCATAGAATTCTGCTTCAAAGAAGTCAATCCTTCGTTCATCTTTTCTGTATATTCTTTCCACCTTCTCTTTATTTTCTCCTGGTCAGACGCTAAGTTCCCTTGTTTGTCTGTACAGAATCATGCAATCACAGAATAGTAGAACTGGAAGGGGCCAGAAGGCCACTGGGTCCAACCCCTTGTTCAGTGCAGGACACCCAGTTAAACCATCCCTCTCAGACGGCTGTCCAGATTAGACTTACACAACTTTAGTATCAACAATGAAGAAACTGAAACCGTGAAAGCTTTTGCATACCTTGGCTCAGTGATCCATTAAAATGTCAAGAAATTAGAAGACTGAGACTTTGAAGGGGAGCAATGAAAGAATTAGAAAAGATAATCAAGTGCAAGGACGTTTCACTGAAGATCAAGGCCAAGATCATCCATACTACTGTATTCCTGATCATTATGTATAGCTGTGAAAGCTGAACAGTGAAGGAAGTTGATAATAAGTAAAGCTAATGAGTTCAAAACATGGTGCTGGAGGAGCTTTGCAGGTAGTATTTCGGACTGATAGAAAAACAAGCAATTGGCTGTTGGATCAAATCAAGCTAGAATTTGCCCTAGATGCAAAAATGGCAAAACTGAAGTTGTTGAACTTCAGGCATAGCATGAGAAGGCAAGGTTCACCTGAGAAGACAATAATGCTAAGGAAAGTTGAAGGAAGACCACGGATGAGATGGACTGACTACAGAAAGGAAACCACAACCTTGAGTCGAAAACAGCTGAGCAGGGCTGCCAAGCACAGGAGAGTTTGAAGGGATTCACATGGTCACCACAGGTCAGAGATGACTTCCTGTCATATAACAACAAATTTCAGCTGCCAAAAAACAAGAGCTATTGCTTCCCTCTTCCCTTCCTAGAAGCTGAGTAAGTCTCCTGCTTGACAGTGACTGCCTTTGGAGGCTCACCCCATACTGGTCAGGGCTTGGGGGTTACTACTTCTGTGTGTTATTCATCCTTCATCAGGAGGACTTTAGAATCTTCATTTGTGAGCTTAGAATCTTGACTGAACCTCTTAGTCTAACAAAGGATCTTTCCTTGCAGGTAACACAGAGGATCTAGGCAGGGTTTTACTATTTTAGCTTGCAGAATGCTTTCAAAGGACTTCTATATGGTTATAAAGTGGTAGTCTGTGTTTCTGGCTTACACCTAGTTTTCTATCTTCTTTTAGTTTTATATACCTGTTTATTTTTTGTGGCATGTTTTTCACTTCCTTAAAAAAAATAAAGGTCACTGTTTCAAGCTTCCGTGTACTTTGTTTCTAGTTCAAGCCGCAGTACTTCTAGATCAAGCCGCAGTACGAAGTTCAGATACTTCTGCTTTGGTCTTGCTACTGTACAGAGGCTGGGGCAGAAGTAAAGGGTGTTGGCTTTGCTCCCTTTTCTCCAAATCTCAAAGAAACCTAGAATGTTCTGTACGCACTGGCTTAGATAGGGTGCGTGTACTAGAGGTAGTGGCAGTCTATCAGGAAGTTGATTTGCCTGTTTACCACACAGTAATAATAAATCTTCCCTCATCCATGACTTGATGGTGGATGAGGGGGCCGACCTGGCTTGCATAACGGAGACCTGGGCGGGAGAGGGAGGGGATGTTGCCCTCTCCCAATTGTGCCCGCCTGGGTATCTGGTTCAACACTGTTCACGCCCAGAAGGGAGGGGAGGGGGAGTCGCGTTGGTTTATAGAGCCTCCATCTCTCTCACGGGTCTTCCGGTCCCTTTGAGACCAGGGCTGGAGTGCCTCTACTTGGTGTTGGGTGAACGAGACAGATTGGGGATTCTATTGGTGTACCGTGCACCTCTCTGCCCAGCAGTCTCCCTATCTGAGCTGACAGAGACCGTCTCGGACCTGGTGTTGAGTACCCCCAGGATGTTGGTCCTGGGGGACTTCAATCTCCATGCCGAGTCTGGACTGACCGGGGCGGCTCAGGACTTCATGGCCTCTATGACGGCCATGGGCCTGTCTCAACACGTCATCGGCCCGACCCATGAACGGGGACACACTCTGGACCTGGTATTCACGACGGGGCAGGAAGAGGATGACCTGAGGGTGAGGAACTTATGTTTGACTCCCCTGTCATGGTCAGATCACCTCCTGGTGAGATTTGTGCTCGAGAGCGGCCTCTCCCTCTATAAGAGTGCAGACCCGATTGTATGGGCCCGCCCCCGGAGCCGGATGGATCCGGATGGA
>NW_025335780.1:8981132-8988984 GCF_004798865.1 Varanus komodoensis
GGCGGAGGGAGAGCCGCGCCGCCACGGCTGAGCCCGGGCGGTTCGCGGCCCCTCCGCCACTGCGCTCCCGCCTGCCCGGCTGCGCGAGAGAAGCGGGCGGGAGGTGCGGCTGCTCCCGCGCGAGCGCGGCAGGCGGGCTGCAAATCTGGGTCCTCGCCGCCGCCGCCCCTCGCCCGGCGGAAAGCCGCGAGCCGCCCGTCCGCGCGCACGGCCGCGCCGCCTCGCTCTGCCCGCCGTCGCGCCGGCCGCTGCCTCGCAGTCCCGCTCCCGCCGCGCCGCGGAAAGGTTTTACGCACTGCCAAGGCGAGCTCTGAAGAGTTTGCGAAGCGGCCAATAGGCGGGCGCAGAACGCCGGCAAGGCCAGCCAATGGGAATGCAGGACCGAGGAGGGGGCGGTATTTGTTTCCCTGTTCCGCCCACCTTCTCCAAGCCTGCCAGAATAAGGGGCGGGGCAAGACTTCTCGCGGTGACCAATGGGTTTTAAGCGTGCGGAGCAGAGGGGTGAGAAAGGGAGCGGGAAACTGCGGGGCGAGCGGAGCTCCGCTGGGACACGTGGCGCGGGCATGCCTTGCCTTCTGGATACAGCCTCTGTTCGTTTGGGCGATGCAACGGCTTATTTCTGAAGATGAGAAAGCAGCCTATTTATTTATTTATTTATTTATTTATAGATTTATATCCCGCTTATTTTCTTTTTAATGAGCTCTTGGCAGCTTACCTAGATTTCTTCCTGCTTTCAGTCCGATCTGCACAACAACAACCCTGTGAGGTAGGTTGGGCTGAGAGTCTGACTCTCCCAGTGTCATCCAGATGGCTCCATGACTTCGTGGGGACCAGAGCACAGAGCAGCTGAGGCCCAGTCCTGTGCTCCTGAGTACTGCGATACACCCATACAAGGCTGAACCATGTTTCGATCAAGAGATGTGCCATCCTCCAAAGGAGAGGAAGGGTCGACGAAGCACCAGCTATGCATGCAACCCAGGTTGGGATCTGACCACTGGTGTGGAAGGAGTACGGTGGGCGTCCTTGCATTAAAACGGGACGCGTTTTGTGGGCTCCATGCTGCACTTCCAAATCCAATAAAAAACACAAAAGCAGAGAGTGGGTGAAAAACGAGCAGTCTGTGAATCCCTTTTTCCAGGCTTCTGGGAATACCTTTCCGGTTATTCAGGCAGAGCTCCTGGATAGGAAGCACTTTAGGCTGGTGTGCATTCATCCCTTGTCCACCCTGACTGTTTGAGCAGGCTTGATCAGGATTTTCTGTCTGGTTATTAATTCCCTTCAACCAGCCTTTATTCCATGTGCCAAATAAAACAGAGAGTTAGCCAGCACCAAACCACAATGATTTTTACAGATTACACAGATTTGCCATGTACACATCGCTTCCCAAAGACAGCGCAAATGATGTTGACACACTGGAAGAATTGCCGAAGCAAGCCACAACACTATGATCGACTGGAAGAAATATCCACCAGATTTTGGCAGAAATTTAAGTGTTACATCAAAACAGGGAATTGAGGAAAAATAACATCTTTTGCCCAAGCTCTTCTGCAGGTGCCTGTAGTAGAGATACTGGTAAATCCACAAAAGAAAGAGTTGTTGTAAGATTAGCACCTTCATTGTGATCAGCCCTTGCTATAGAGACCTGCCTGGTTTCATTTTGCAACCTTTCCAGTGCCAGACTAAAATGTTCGTGTTCATCCAGGCATTTAAAACTCCATTTTAAAGAGGTAAAGGTTGCAGTAGTTGTTCTATGGTTCATTTTATGTTATGAATTAATCTACTGTACACTATTGTGAAATTCCTCATAGAATGAAGATGCTTAAAACACACTTCCAAAAAGCAACCTGAAATATTCTCACACATTTTTCTGTAGAGGCCGTTTTCTCTCTGTGCCCTGAACTTTAGCAAAAGCAACATGAATAGTTCTACTCCCCTTCTCATCAGCTTGTGGCTGCAGAAATAGCAGGAGGATGAGCTCTTCATTCAGAGAAGAATCAGAAACAAAAGTACCTGCAGACCATTTAGCCTAGGCCAAGCCATGACCAACCTTGAACAAGCACGTTCTTTCATTGTCCAGATGGTAAAACGCTTCTGCTGCCTCTCTGAGTCCCTCATGGGTCAGTGACTACCCCAGGAATGATTTGCCCGGCCTTCCGATCTTCATTTTCTCCCCTCATCGCTCCTCCAGGGGCAGCAAACACATCTGTGCACGGACACCCTCTCCTTTAAGGGGAAAGATTTATTCTTGAGAGCATTTGCTAAGGAGGGACGAAGGCAAGATCTTCAGACTGACTAAAGTGCAGCCTGACAGCCATTTGGCGCTCTGGACTGTTCTAATTAGGAGGCAGGCAGATATTGCAACACTGGAAGGATAAATGCCCACCTCCTATAACACATCAAATTGAGGACAAGGCAGTGTGTGCAGCATCCAGACAGGTGGTATTTACACCCAAGCAGCAGATGGATAAATGGATGTTTGGGCCCACCTTTTCTGAAGCTTATGCATAACTGCTTCTGTTGATGCTGTGTTACCCTATACTAATGTACACCTATGGACATACATTTCATACATACCTGCTGTAAGAAATGTCTTTTATGTCCTGTGAAAAAATATTCCTTCATATGGTTTGTTTAGGTCAATTCATGTTAAAGATCAGTGCTACGTGATAACCGTGGGAAATGATTTTTCTTTTAACTTAGTATTGGTATTTTAAACCAATCTCTGCATACTTCTATCTGCCTCCACAGTATGATGTTCCATCTATACAGTACCATAGATTTGACCAAATTCCATATTTTTATGAGCCTAAATGTTGTAATCTTATTTTAAAGAAACTTTTCAGTACTTATTTGAATAGAGTTTGTGTGCGCGCGCATTCTATACACAGAATTACAGGCACTCATTTTTCTCAGTGTGAATTGAACTTAAGGGACCTTTAATGGTTTAATAATAGATGGAAATATGAGGCTGGAGCAATAGATCTATTTCCATTACATATGGAATAGCTTACAGCAGTGCTTTCTGTTTCTTTCCTTCATGTGTAACAACTTTGAACATTGATTTTTTTAAAAGCTGTCTTCTAGATGGCTTATAATCAGCGCAGCATGTAAATCATAAAAATGGGAAATTGTACATATCCAGATTAATTGAAGGGGGCGTAAAATATCAGTCCACATGATTATACAGTAATATGAGTGTTCATCCTAATTATATTTTGTATAAATAATTGCAGGAATATGGATGAATTTACACAGTCCATTTGACACTCTGGAAAATGACTTGAAATTGCCTGAACAACTTTTGGAAGGAATATTCCATGTTATGGCAGAAACTTCATGGCCCAGATTCCTCCATGCCACAGTTCTCGAAGGACCAGTGCCTCCCATGTGAACCCAGGCGTCTATTAAGATCAGCAGCTGCCCTTCTTGTGTGTGCTATTGTCTTCAGAGGTACAGCTAATGCCAAAAAGTCAGGGATTTCTCTAGGGCAACACTGCATTTGTTAAACTCTGTCCCAGGCAGTTTTCCTTTTCTCTGTTCTGCCAGCAACTGAAGACACTTCTTTTAAAATAAGTGTTGGACTCTATGCTTGCTTGCTTGCTTGAACATTTTTCTATACTGTCTAATATTTTTAAAATCTCAAGCTGGTTTACAAGAAAATTAAAAGAAGCTCAGAAGCAGGTGAACAGTACTTGGTTTGAAATAGAATAGATAATATATGTATTAATTTTTTTAAAAAACTGGGTCAATACAACGGTTTTGGCCTAGCCCCAGAATGAATAAAGGGTAGGTGTCAAGTGAAGTTCTCTGGAGAGCAGATCCACAGTCGAGGCACCATTGTTGAAAAGGCCCTTCTAGCAACAGCCCTTTTCACCTCCTTCAAGGAGGGCTCTTGCAGAAGGACCTCTGTAGATGATGTCAAGGTTCAAGCAGGAATATATGGAAGGAGATATTCTTTTAGATGACCAGGCCCTATAGCATTCAGGGATTTATATTTATTTGTTTATTATTTATTTATTAAAACATTTTTATGCCGCCCCATTCGCCGAAGCCTCGGGGCGGCTTACAACAATAAGTTAAAAATTCATTGTGTCATTGATATATGTCATTGTCAATACCTTAAATCGGTCCTGAACTTCAGCAGGTAGCCAGTGGAGATGGTATAGGGCCAATGTTACATGTTCATGTCTGTTGGTCCCAGTCAATAGCCTGGCTGCTCAATTTTGTACCAACTGAAGTATCTGGACTGTTTTCAAGGGCAGCCTCATGGGTTGCCATTGCCAGACGCTTTCCATCAAGGTAAGGATGCAGGTGATTGGTTCCTAGTTTATCTTTTTGTGCGTGTTTAGTGCCACTTGTATTGTGCTAATGTGTTTCATTACTACTGTTTTTGTAACTTGTAGCTACTTTGAACCTTTTGGGAAGTTAAAAGATACTGAAGTGAATGAAGACTGTAGTTTGTGTTTATTTATTTTGTTTATTTATGTTCTGTACCACCCAACAACCAAAGTTCTCTGGCCAGCTCACAAAAGACATTAAAAAGAACCAATAGAAGATAAATTACATAAAAACATATCAAAATATCATTAAACGTTTACAATACAACATTTAAAAATGCATATTAAACAGGTTAAAATACATAATAAAAAACTTAAAGAAGAAGAAAAGAAAAATGAACCAATATCCAGACCTATGAGGCTGCAGAAGCTGCTTGAATGCCCGTGCATAGAGGATGGTCTTTACCTGACACTGAAAAGGTGGTGTCAGGTCAGCCTTACATATGTACTGCAACATTCCGGTGTGTTACTGGTGTGTTAACAAATTGCCAAACATAAAACAATGTTGATAGATGAGTTAGGAACTACAAAACCGCCATGCAACTACTACTGTGTACAAGTTAGTGGGCGCTTGAACTTACGTTTTTTGCAAACCAGGCCCCCTTGTCGCTTTGCGAAGCTTTTCTTTTTCGGACAAAGCTGGTGTTTGAAGGAAAGAAAAATTAAAATTCAATTGCATCTGAAAGCCATTGGGTTTGTTAACAGTAGCAATTCCTAGCCTTAGACATTTGTTTAGCAAAAAGTCATGGATATGATCCAGTCAAAATAAGACTGGATCTTATTTTGTTCATGAATGTTCAGGTTACCTGTATTTAAATGGAAGAGTTAAACATGTGCTCAAAAGCCTTGCATTTGGGCAGAATTACCCCCAGAGGGTCATTTGTGACGCTTAGACCCAAGTAGGTTTCTGCAGAAGTGCCAAGGGTTCAAAGGAGTTTGCTACTAACCAAGCATGTCTAGAGTTCTAATACAGCCCGATCCTTTATGGCATAAAGATTATGTAATATAGAGTGATCTGGAAATGTTTTAAAATTGAATTCTTGGCTTCTCACAAATTATGGAAGAAATTAAATACATATTGTAAATACAATTATGAAAGGAGCAATCACCTAAAATGAACTAAAAGTAATTCTTGATGCATTTTATGCTTGTTTACTATTACACTAAAAATGTAACATAATTTGCAGCCTTTAAGCTGAGAAACATATTTTGGCAAAGGGTTAGGATAAGTTCTAATGAAACAAAGGAACCCATTCTAATTTAATTTTTTGCTTTGATTGAATGTAAGTTACCTCAAGTTAGTCCTTTTGGCCTCAGTTGTCTTCTAAAGAGTCATGTATAGAGATGGTCTATTAGGGATTGATTCTTACTTCCAACTAACATAATAAGATGGATCCCAGGAAGGATTTCTAAAGGAATAACCAAGGAATTATGTTTTTCATTATTTATTTATTTATTTATTTATTAATTAATTAAAACATTTTTATGCCGCCCCATTCGCCGAAGCCTCGGGGCGGCTTACAACAATACATTAAATAATAATAATCATAAGTTAAAAATGTAAACATTATGACTCTACATAACCTTTCTGAATAAAATAGAGAAACCATTCCATAGCTTTCACAGAAATCTAAGTTAATTTCTCGGATACAGTGACTGTGACCCAAGGAATTACTTCAGATCTTGATCATATTAAATGGAATTTGACTCCCCCTCTTTCGTGCTTTACACCACCACTCCATTGCAGAAACTGCTTTTCAAACTTCTACTTCGAAAATTGTATTTCCACAGAGGGCTGCTGTTTGAGAAATACAAGTCCAAATGCCTCCTAGGCACATGGAATTTGTCACAGGGGAGACAGAATGAATTTGACTCTTTGGAGGGAGGCCAGAATGAATTTGACTCTTGCCACCTACCCTGGAGCAGTGTTCTAGGCTGGTGAATTAGGTCCGTATGTAGAAGTATGTTTCATGATGGCTCCGTCGTGCCTTGTGGTTCACTGAACTGCTTGGACGTGCTTTTAGAGGGAACGGGGAGCCTCGCCAAGAGCCACTAGTGTTACAGACAATGAGCTGTGCACAAATGACTCAGTTAATATAACGTGCTTGTTTGCTTTTTGAATTAGTCATGGGAAAGGTTGCAGCTCTTTCATCTTCAAAATTGGAGAATCTACATTTAACAGGCCAATATATAAGCCACTTCAGCTGAAGGGTTTGGAGTAAAACCCAAATTGTAAACATATTTATCTAAAAGTAGGTCCCATTAATTCCACAGGCTATGATTTGAAGCTTCTTGTTGAAAGCAAACTGCACTGAAATAAATGAGTATTTTTCTATGTAGACACATTTATGGCTGAGGTGTAAATCTGCTTGTTATGGTTGTTGCTGTTAATTGCACAGTTGAATCGTGCAGTTTAAAAAAATCCTTTAAATTCTATAGTACACACACTTGCTTGTAAGTTCTGGGGAGTTTGATACAGCTTACTTCTGAGTAGGTATGCATGGGTTTTGATGCAGGACTTCCCTCTATGCCTGTCAAATGTGTTCTAGTGTATACTTAAGATCTATGTAGTATTAACTGAGGTTACCTTGGAGGCATTCCAAAATATTTTTAAATGTGTTTTCATAAAGGTAGATGTCTTATTTCTGTACCAAACATTTTATTTTTTCCCTCACATGCCGATAACATTTTGGTTTTATTTCCCCTTATGGTAACCCTTGTCTTTAAGTATACTGCATTCACAATGATTTATACTAAGTGCTTGGACCTTATTAAGCATCCTTCTTTAATCATGTCTTCTGAGTGCAGAAATAGCTATAGCTATAAATTCTTTTCGTAACAATTGTCTGTTGTGCAAACCGTTTTAAAATGCTGCTTTAATTGTATTATTCTGCCAAAATATTTTTTCAGTTACAATCCATCAGCTGGTTAGGCTAGAGTATTTGGTTATTCGCTTAACTCTACACATTCTGGTTTAGATGAATGTGGGATACCAGAGAAAGACGGTCTGGATCAGGTGATATATTATCCTGACTTGCTTCCATCCATATTCAGTACAGGAATCAGAGCAAGAGTGCACCTTTTCTCCCTGCCCACCCAGCACACACCTGTGGTGGTGGTGGTGGTGGTGATGATGATGACGATTATAACATTTCTATGCCGCCCCTTGCCGAAGCCTCGGGGCGGCTTACAACACAATAAAATACATTGAAATACAATAGCACATAATAAATTACCATTAAATACAAAAATACAAAAAATGCAATGAGTTACAAACATAATAATATAAAATTAACATTATCAGTATAAAATAAGTAAATAAATAATATAGGGGGAGAAAAGAGAAGGAAGAAGAAGTTGCCCTGGCCAGATCATATATTTTAACAATTAAAATGATGTTTAAATAAAAAGATCTTTACCTGGCGCCGAAAAACCAGTAACGACGGTGCCAGGCGGACCTCTTTGGGCAGTGAATTCCATAGGCTGGGCGCCACCGCAGAGAAAGCCCTCCTCCG